>NW_028327178.1:55253333-55404848 GCF_987537825.1 Furipterus horrens | reverse complement strand
GCTTCCAGAATCTCTAATTGTTCTATTTGGAGAACATCTTTCCCCTATATAAAGCCAGTCTGTAAAGACCAAACATTTTTAAAAGCACACGAGGAAACGTGTTTGCCATACTTAAGCATATCTTTTAGGTCTGTGAGCATCTTTAGCACAGTGTTTTGAACTCTGCATCTGTTAGGTTGGTTATCTCCTCATTTGTTCAGTGGCTATCTCCTCATCGCTTAGTTCTCCCACTGGAACCTTAATCTATTCCCTCTGTTGGGCCATACTTCTCTGTCTCCTCATCTTGACAGGCTTCTGTGTTTGTTTGCCTCTGTGTCTTGGGCAGAGCTGTCACTCCTGTTACGTTGTAAGTGGCGGAGACTTAGGTATTAGTCAATATAGAGCGACCCATCTCACCACGTTGTGGCGCTGTGTGTGGAGGAGGGGTCTGAGAGGGACCAATGCCATTTGCTCAGCACTCACCCCTGTTCCAGGCACTTCTCCCACTTCATATGGGATGGCGCCTCTCTAGCTGTTGCCCTGGCCGCTGTTCCCAGAGTGGGTGGGTCTGCGGACATTCTAGAATCATGGGGGTCCTTTAAGCAAGAAGACTCTGCTGAGAGACTGGCAGTTTCTGTTCCACCACAACCCCCACTGGTTTGCACAGTCAGAAGCAATGAGGCTTTATTGTCCCCAGTGCTGGAACCATGAGCTGCATGGTCTGATCTGGTACTGGGAACACTCCCCAGATGTCCCTCTCGACCTTTTTAAATGTTTGACTGCATTTTCTGCCAACCTGCCGCCGCTGCTGCTGCAGCTGCCACCACTGCTGCCGCCACCACACTGCATCCTTTCTGACCTGACTCCACCTCTCCTACCTATCTAGATGAGTATTTATTTTTTATATCTTTGTTTGTTGGACTTCCATGCAGCTCGATTTTCTGGAACTTCTGGTTGTCTCTAGTTTTGAGGTAGTTGTATTCCTTCTTAGTTGTGGAGGGAGATACAGCGTGTCTGTCTAGGCCGCCATCTTGGCTGGAAGTCTCTGTTCTTTTTATTTTTTAGGCCATTCTAATAGCTGTATAGTGACGTCTCATTATGGTTTTGCATTTCTCTAATGACTAATAATGTTGAGCATCTTTTGCTGTTTTTACATCTATATATCTCCTTAATGAAATGTCTGTTTATATCTTTTGCCTATTTTTATTTTCTTATTATGGGTTAGTTTGGAGAAGTCTGTATATATGACAGACTTCTAAACAGTTTCTCCTAATCTGTGGGTTGTCTTTTTCATTTTCTTTTTTAAAAACATGTTTTATTGATTGTGCTATTACAGCTGTCCCAATTTTTTTTCATTTTCCCAGCTCCACCCAGGCTCCCATTCCCTCCAAAAATCCCCCGCCATAGTTCATGTCTGTGGCTCATGCATATAAGTTCTTTGGCTACTCCATTTTCTATAATGTTCTTAACATTCCCCTGCACCTGCTTCTTAATCCTTGCACCTTTCCCCCATTCTCCCTCCTTCCCCCTCCCAGTTGATAACCCTCCAAATGATCTCCATATCTATGATCCAGTTTCTGTTCTGCTTGTTTGCTTAGTTTGTTTTTTAGATTCAATTGTTGATAGTTGTGAATGTATTGGCATTTAAAATTTCATAGTTTTGATCTTCTTTTTCTTAAATAAGTCCCTTATAACATTTCATGTAATAATGCTTGGTGATGATGAACTCCTTTACCTCTACCTTTTCTGGGAAGCACTTTATTTGCCCTTCCATTCTAAATGATAGCTTTGCTGGATAGAGTAATCTAGGTTACAGGTCCTTGCTTTTCATCACTTTGAATACTTCTTGCCAGTCCCTTCTTGCCTGCAAAGTTTCTTTCAAGAAATCAGCTGATCATTCTATGGGAACCCCTTTGTAGGTAACTCTCTGCTTTTCTCTTGCTGCTTTTAAGATTCTCTCTTTATCTTTAACCTTTGGCATTTTAATTATAATGTGTCTTGGTGTGGTCCTCTTTGGGTGTATCTTGTTTGGAACTCTCTGTGCTTCCTAAACCTATATGTCTATTTCCTTCACAACATTAGGGAAGTTTTCTTTCATTATTTTTTAAAATAAGTTTTCTATTTCTTGTGCTTCCTATTCTCCATCTGGTAACCCTAAGATTCAGATGTTGGTATGTTTGACGATGTCTCAGAGGCTCCTTAGCCTATCCTCATTTTTTGAAAAAATTTTTTTTCTTACTGTTCTGATTGACTGTTTTTTCTTCCTTACATTCCAAATGGTTGATTTGAGTCTTGGCTTCATCCCCTCTTCTGTTGGTTCCCTGTAGATTTTTCTTTATTTCATTTCACGTAACCTTCATTTCTCCCTGGGTCTTTTATGCTGTTGAAGTACCCAGTGAGTTCTTTGAGCATCCTGATAGCCAGTGTTTTGAATCCTGCATCTTATAGGTTGCTCACCTCCATTTTGTTTAGTTCTTTTTCTGGACTTTTGTTCTGTTCTTTCATTTTGCCTATGTTTCTTTGTCTTATCATTTTGGCAGCCTCCTTGTGTCTGTTTCTGTGTATTAGGAACAGTTGCTTTGACTCCCTGTCTTAGTAGCATGGCGTATTGTAGAAAAGTGTGCCTGTAAGTTAATGGGGTGGAACCTTAGGTAATCACCATGGTGGGACAACCCTTGTCACAGCTCTGTGGCTCTGTGTGGGGCAGGGTTCAGAGATGTGACAATGCCACTGCCTGGCCTCTGGAGTTTTGCCATGGAAGAAGCTGTCCTGATGCCAGACACTTCAATTTCTCCCTTTATGCCACTAGTGCCCTTCCAGCTGTTGCACTAATGCTGAATTCCAGAGGGAGTGGGTCTGCATAAGTCCTAAGTTCATTGGGGGCCCTTTGAGAGGAGTTTCTTGTGAATCCCTCAGTTCCTTCCACTGCTCCAACCCCCTGGTTTTTACGGCCAGAAGTTATGAGGACTTATCTTCCAGGTGCTGGAACCCTTGGCTGGGGAATGTGGTCTGGGGCTGGGATCCCTTGTTCCCAAGGTATCCTTCCCAATTTTTATCCACCATATGTGGATGTGGGACCACTGTTCTGCCTCTCCACATCTCTCTGCACCTCTCCACCTCTCCCTGCCTCTCCATGCATCTTCAAGTCTCTGCTTCCCTACTCACCTGGATGAATGTGGCTTCTTTAAATCCTTGGTTTTCGGACTTCTATACAGCTGGATTTTCTGATGTTTCTGAGTGATATTTGTTTTTCTGTCTAGTTGTAATTTTTGCTGTAGTTGTATGAGGAGGCAAGGCATGTTTACCTATGCCTCCATTTTGACTGGAAGCCCAAAACTGTTTTTTTCATTTTGTTAATAATATCTCATAGAATGGGAGTTTGAAATTTGATGAAGTCCAGTTAATCAACTTTTTCTATTATAGATCATGTTTGCTATGTTGTATCTAAGAACTCTGACTGTCCCAAAGTCTCAAAGAAATCTTTCTTCTAGGATGAAATGCAGATTTACTCCCTAGAAGAGTGGACAGTGTGGGAGGTGCGGGTGGATGGAATACACAAAGCAAGGCACATTAGCATGCTCCTTACCAGATGCACTTGCTGCCAATGTACAGCAGAGCCCAAACAGCAGTCACAGGCCAGGGAACTGTCCTGTGCTGCTCCAGGGGCCTCACTTTTTGTCCTTCCCCAGCCAACTCTCACAAAACAAACAAATGGGAAGAACCAGAACAGAATAGGACACATCCAAGGGGGAAGATCCTAATAGAGAGCTCTCCTGAGATGACCTTCAAATAGCGAAGAATTCGTGAGATGGGAGCCATCCTCTTTGGCCATCGCTGTCCTAAGTATATTCATCACATGCTCACAACCTTGGGGGGAATACTATGATGAGGCCTATGTTTAAGATGAGGAAACTGAGGCACAAAGCGGAAAGTCACTAAGGTCTGGTCCCTTGGGACCTTGAGTCCAGGTAGCCTGGCTACAGTGCCCCCTCCTGCCCTCTGCATGCACACTGCAGCCCCTACATCTGTGGGTGGTGCATAGATGAGTCACATAGAGAGAGTTGGGGGAGAGGCTGAGGATGGAGATGGATTTTGATGAGAGATAGAAAAGAATAAAAGGCAGAGGGTGAGAAGTGGAATGGTGAAGAAAAGGAGTGGACCAGGGTTTGGTACATCAGCCAAGGTGTGGGGCCCAGGACAGCAAGGCTAGGCTGTGGATGTGGGAGGGGGTATAAATCCTCTGTTCCCCATTAAAACTTCTGTCCATCAGAAATGAGCTCCACACTAACCCTCAGCCCTGGGTCAGCTTAAAAGACTCTAGTGGGTGAACTTCTTTCCTCATGTGCAGCATATAGAGCTGTTCTGCTCCCCAACAAACTCCCCAGAGCCTAGATTTGTGAACTCAGAAAACCATTTTTATCCTACTAACATTTTAGTTTGCGTGACATCTGCAGTTAAGATTGAATTTTACACTTTTAGATAAAATATGAAGTAAGCAAGGTGTTATCCCTTCTTTCAAAATTTAAGGTGTACATGTGTGTGTGGAGGGGAGAGGTGTGTTTCTAATTCTGGGATGGGGTGAAAACAGGTTTCTTCTCACTCTTTCTCCCCTTGTCCCCTCTCTTCCCAGGTGGGCTCTAGTCATTCCCTCCTCTCTCCACCTGCAGAAGTTGTTTTGTCCCCAGCATCATTTTAGTTGTCCCACTCAGGATCCTTTCAGCTCTTGCTCTTCTCCCTCTTGCTCCTGACTGTAGCACCGTGGGGGAGTTCTCCCCACATACGCACCTCTGCCTCTGCTTTTGAATTCCGGAAACACAGGGCTGTGTGCTAACTCTGTTCCTTTCTGTATAAAAACAAGCTACCCAAACGAGTCAGACCCCCAAGGCCACATGCAGTGGAATGATAACAAGAATTCACAGGATTTTTTTTTTTCCCCTAATATGGAACATTGAAAAATTAATCCCTGCCTTTTGTCATCTAGTAGTTATGGATTGAATGATGTCTTTTAACCCTTTTCGCCAAATCTGTTGCCCCCAGAACACAACAAGGACACCAGCCTGTTAAACCAAGCACGCCGTTGACCGGAGACAGCCAACTGACCTGGAGTCTGCATGATCCTTCCCCATGTGGGAAGGCTACCCTCCCCTCCACACCCCCACTCTTATTAGGGTTTTCTGGACCCAAGGGTAGGTAGGACGACGACCATGTCCAGCTTGAAGCAGCTAGAGGAGCTTGAGACCTTCGCCCATTGTCCTTTACAAGATTACAAAGGGTCCTAATATTTGAGAGGGGGGGGATAGTTAATTTTTACGAACCAGGGGTATGGACTTGGGGGGGATTGCTGGGGGAAGGGGGTGCTGGGTGGAGGGGAACAAGGGGGAGAAAACTGGAACTGTTGTAACAATATAATCAATAAAAAACATTAAAAAAAAAAAAGAATTCACAGGATGGATTTAGAGACAAGAGTTCTTGCCGAAAAATTAAGTGGGTTATTGTAGTTATTTTTGTTTTTGGTTGTTTGTTTGCCTTTTAACGGTCTCATGTGGTGTTTCAGAATACACAGGACAGATAGGTAGAAGGATGCAAAGACATCACTTAATTAACACTTTGTGTGACAAGACACTTCAAGGCAGAAACTCAGGACACCCTAAAGTGAAAGGAGATTCCCTGCCTGGGTTATGGTAAGAGGCTCCTGGGAAAGGGGGCTGTCTCAGGGTCCCTCTGGGCATTTTCTAGCACCAAGAGTGGAAGCAGACTGGATTACTTGAATGTGCTCAGAGAGGCCATTTCAGTGAGAAAACCTGCCCCTCCTCTTTGAGCATTCCTAGAAGATTCTAAATAGGACCCCTGTTGTTTTTTGTTTACAGACCTGTGGGAGCATGGCCTCACAGAGCCTGTGTGTGGTTTTGAAGCTCATATGTATCTAGTCACCAGCAACTTTAGAGATGCCAACTATAAAATTGAAGAAAGAAAGAAATTTTGAAGGACTGATAAAGGATTGCAATGAAAATGTGAGACTTGGAATCTGTCAGTTTTCAAAGGGTCTAAATGTTCAATTTAGGATGTTAAAAAAAACAAAACAAGAAAGCACTTTTTTGTGAATAGTCTTCAGTGTGGCTTTGTTTTGCAGTCAGGTTTTCTTCCTCTTTCACTACATTGAACAGCTCTAGAAAAGAAATAAATCTGTGTCAAAATGCCTCTACCTGGACCTGAGGCCCAAACTGGCCTATGAATCTGGTGGCCGTAAGAGGCCTTCCTCACTCCTGCCCCTTCCACCACTAGCTTGGGGCAGCTGAGATGTTGGCCCTGTGTTGCAACAGTCCTATTGCCCATCACAGTAGAAAATTCTTCTCTAAAGAAGATGCTATTGGGAAGAGCTTTTATACAGAAAAGTTTTGACACCTTTCTGTAGCTAATTTTACACCAGAAAACAGGTTAATTTTTCTTTTCTCCAAGGTGCTGTCTGCACACTTTTTAGTGTATTCTTAATCTTTTCTTTTTTCCTATCAGTTCTCAAGTGGTTGAGTTTCCTTTTTTGATCAAAGTGGAGAATAGCAAGGGAGTGGTGCACTTACAGTTGTATAGATCACCTTCTTACACAGAGGGGGAACATGTGTGTCCCCAGAGCTGCCCTAGTAGTGGGACTTAGGTGTTCCCAGTCCACTCTCCAGGACTGTGTGGCCTGTTTGTTCAGACATTGCAAGGACTGGGTTTAAACTTTTCACAATTGTAAATGTAAATGGTTTTGCTGTAAATGGTTATCTTGTGTTCACAACACAAACCAAGCATTTGAATATTTATTGTGAGTGCATAGCATTTGTCAGTGGACATAACATACAAAGATCTCTTACCACAATTATCTTGTTACAGCTTAAAAATATTAGCTGTCACTTCTTTCATGGTTCTTGTGAGAAAGGAAATTCTCTCTTTATTTAACTCTCTTTTCTCCTGAACACCATTACCACCTCATTCATAGTTCTTTGTGGCCACTTAATCTTGCCAATTATGCTGGTGACACTACCACAAAACAACATGACTGACATACTGACAGCTCTGGCTGATGAAAGAACAGCCACAAAGGGACAGCCCTTTGTGGGATGAGTCCCACACCAGTAGCCTCTGAGGAATGCTGGGGGAGGGGTGGACAAATGGGGAGGGGAGGATGCTGGTCACTGCAACCCCTTCCCAACCAGAAGGGATCCATTGCTTTTAATTTTATAGCCTAGTGGCCCTGAAGGGCAAGGGCTCCTGAACACACACCTACCTAATTCATCCACTGTTGCCTCAACACAACACCTCTGTACTTCTGTTTTATTTGTCATTGACATAATGAAACAGGAAGACCTAATCCACAGGCCCCACTATGTTCTACTCTTCCAGCTGGGGGCCAACACATGTCATTGCAGCCAAGTGCCCAGGTGCACATCTTGTTAAGGAATGCCATGTGCAAGATTCTGTGTGCAGAGACCCAGAATGACTAACCTCATGTAGAGGGACCCATGTGCAAGGTCCCTATGTGTAGGATTCCCATGTTGGAAGGAAGCGAATACACTAAACTCTACTTGTGCTGAGCCCCACAAAGAGTTCCAAGGCTCTCAGTCTGTCCCCAGCTGCATCCCCGATGTAGTAACTGACCCTCAGATTAGCCACTTAGGTGGCATAGTGTCTGGTGCATTGGGTTGATTATATTTTCTGAACTTTGGTCTTTTTTTCCCTCACTTTTCCTTTTTAGACTACAAAAATAATACGTTTATTATTTCAAAAGTACTCGCCTTCCCATAATACAACCTGGTTATCAACATGAAACATTTTCTCCAAATGGTCTTCTCTGTAGGTTTACAATCACCCAGTACTACTATTATAAACAATTACTATTGTTAGTAATTTGTCTCATAGGGAAAAAAAGGATTGAACTACACATACTGTTTCACAACTTACTTTTTCTTAATTCTATCTTGGCCATTTTTGCATGATAGGTGTTTTTAATACCTGCTCTTTAATCAGTTTTAGGGGTAGGTTCTCCTTGGACTCAAGAGAAAACAGTCTGAAACTCCCCAAATCAAAGCCCAACCTCACTGACCAGAGCTGACCCTGTGGTCTGTGCCTCTGGGTATCTGTCCATTGCTCTCAACCTCAGCACCCATAAAATAGCAGCTTTATTCATGTCCAAAGATTTAAATAGCTTGAAACAAACAAACCTCTAAGTGGCCTTGAGACTGGCAAACAGTCTAAGCGTTCATCAGTGGATGAGTGGATCAAAAAATTGTGGAGAGACTTCTGGCCAAGATGGAGGCCTAGACTGACATGCTCCACCTCCCTCCACAACTAAGAAGGAATACAACTACTGCAAAACCAGAAATAACCAGAAGTTCTAGAAAATAAAGCTACATGGAAGTTCAATGTATGAAGTCATAAACAGGTGGTGCTTGTCCGGACGGGTAGGAGGGGTGAAGCTGGGATGGAGAGATCTAGCTGTGCTGGTGGTGGCAACTGCAGTGATGGGTGGCGGGACTGCAGTAAGCACAGACACTCGTATTTAAGGGGAGGTGAGAAGCACCTGGGAGCACCCCTAGCTACAGAACAAACCCGTCAGCTTACGATTCCAACACTGGGGAAGGCAGATCCCCATTGCCTCGACAGTGAGGCCCAGAGGGTGTGGGGATAGAGGAGGAGGCTCCCGGTCTCTGAACAGAGAGTGAATGGCAGGAATTCATCTTGGACCCCCACCCCCACAGAAAACGCCACAGCGTGGTGAGAAGGGTTGCCCGGTTGTGACAAGTGCACAGGGCTCTGCCCCTTATAACGTAGGAGGTGTGACAGCTCCACCCAAGAAGCAAAGGTAAACGAAAACTGTCAGGATGGCAGGGATCATTATAGAGATCCCAATCACACAGCTGACCTGACAGCAAATACATAATTTAGTGGACCAACAGAGAGATAATCTTTCTGAGGTTCAGTTCAGAGCTATAGTTATAAGACAGCTTACAGAACTAACAGCAGATCTTAAACAAGAGAGGGAAGAAATGAAGGTTAGTCCTGCTAAAGTGAATGAAAACACATACGAAACAAGTGGTGAGGGAAGGAAAAGCAGGGATCACATCAACAAATCAGAACATAGGGAAGGAACAAACAGTCGACCAGTGCAGAAAGAGGAAACAAAAAGTGAGAAAAATGGGAAGACTTCCGGCCAAGATGGAGGCCTAGACGCACAATCTCCATCTCCCTCGACAACTGAGAAGGAATACAACTACCACAAAACCAGAAATAACCAGAAGTTCCAGAAAATAAATGGAAGTCCAATGTATGAAGTGATAAAGAAGTGGTGCTCGCCTGGACGGGTAGGAGGGGCGAAGCCAGGGCAGAGAGGTCAAGTTGTGCTGTTGGCAGCAGCAGTGGAGATGGCGGCAGGACAGCAATAAGCACAGACACCCATATTTAAGGGGAGGTGAGAAGCACCTGGGGAGCACTAGCTTTTGATTCCAAAGCCAGGGAAAGCAGACCTCCATTGTCTTGGACTGCGAGGCCCAGAGGGGGTGGGGATGGAGGAAGCTCCCAGTCTCTAAGCAGAGAGTGAACAGCAGGAATCCATCTTGGACCCCCACCCCTGCAGAACACACCACATTGTGGTGAGAAGAGTCGCCCACTTGTGCTGAGTGCACGGGGCTCCGCCCCCTATAGCATAGGAGGTGTGATAGCCCTGCCCAGAAAGCAAAGGTAAACACAAAATTGTCAGGGTGGAACAGATCATGATACAGATCCCGGTGATGCAGCTGACCAGACAGTAAATATCTAGTCTAATGGACCAGCAGATAGATCATCTTTCTGAGGCTCAGTTCAGAGTTTTGGTTATAAAAGTGCTTATAGACCCAACAGCAGATCTTAAACAAGGAGAGGATAAGAAACTTATCGTACAGCTATAAGTGGGCCAACATCTGAATCATAAGGTTGCCAGAAGGTGAAGAAGATCTAGAAATTTAAAAATTATGTGAAAAAATAATGAAGCAGAACTTCCCTAACTTGGGAAAGGAAATATGCTTACAGATCCAGGAAGCACAGAGAGTTCCAAAAAAACTGGACCCAGGGAGAAACACACCAAGATACATTATAATCAAAATGTAAACAATTAAAGATAAAGAGAGAATCTTATAAAAGCAGCAAGAGAGAAGAAGAGAATTATGTGCAAAGGGGTCCAAATTAGACTATCAGCTGATTTCTCAAAGGAAACTCTGCAGGCAAGAAGGGACTGGCAAGAAATATTCAAAGTAATGAAAAGCAAAAACCTACAACCACGATTACTCTATCCAGCAAAGCTGTCATTCAGAATAGAAGAGCAGAGGAAGTGCTTCCAGTACAAAGTAAAACGGAAGGACTTCATCAGATCCAAACCACTGTTATATGAGATGTTAAAGGAACTTATTTAGGAGAAAGGATCAAAACTATGAACATTAAAATGAAAGTTATATCACAACAACCAACAACAAAAGCTAGGGAACTGAAACAAAGGCAAACTAAGTAGGCAACGCGAATGAGAAAAGTACTATAGGTATGGGGAACATTATGGGGGGAGGTCAGCAGGGAGAGGGAAGGGGGGAAAGGGAGGGAAATGGTACAGGAATTAGGAAGCATAGTAGGAAGGAGTGGAGTAGACAGGAAGATGTTGAGAAGAACTATATGCACAACCAATGGGCATGGACTAAGTGGGAGGTGGACAACTGGAGGGAGGGATGTCACTGGGTGGAGGGGAACAAAGGGAAAAGAAATTGGGACAACTGTAACAACATAATCAATAAAGCATATTAAAAAATTTTTTTTGAAAAGAAAAGTAAGGAAAATGAGGAGAAGCTCAGAAACCTCTGTGACAGCTATAAGCGAGCCAACATCCGAATTATAGGATTGCCAGAAGGTGAAGAAGAAGATCTAGAAATTGAAAAATTATGTGAAAAAACCATGAAGCAGAACTTCCCTAACTTAGGAAAGGATATATACTTACAGGTCCAGGAAGCACAGAGCGTTCCAGAAAAACTGGACCCAGGGAGAAACACACCAAGATACATTATAATCAAAATGTCAAAAATTAAAGATAAAGAGAGAACTTAAAAGCAGCAAGAGAGAAGAGAATTATGTACAAAGGGGTCCAAATTAGACTATCAGCTGATTTCTCAAAGGAAACTCTGCAGGCAAGAAGGGACTGGCAAGAAATATTCAAAGTAATGAAAAGCAAAAACCTACAACCATGATTACTCTATCCAGTGAAGCTGTCATTCAGACTAGAAGGGCAGAGGAAGTGCTTCCAGGACAAAGTAAAACTGAAGGAGTTCATCAAATCCAAACCACTGTGATATGAAATGTTAAAGGGACTTGTTTAGGAGAAAGAGCATCAAAATTATGAACGTTAAAATGAAAACTGTGTCACAACCAACAACTAAAACTAGGGAATCGAAACAAAGGCAAACTAAATAGGCAATGAGAGTGGAAAAAGAATTATAGGTATGGGGAACGTATTGGGGGGAGGTCAGCGGGGACGGAGATGGTGCAGGAATTAAGAAGCATAGTAGGAGGGAGTGGAGTAGACAGGAAGATGTTGAGAACAACTATATGCACAACCAATGGGCATGAACTAAGGAGGTGGACAACTGGAAGGAGGGGTGTCACTGGGTGGAGGGGAACAGAGGGAAAAGAAATTGGGACAACTGTAACAGCATTATCAATAAAACATTAAAAAAATGTGGTAGATTTACACAATGAAATACTACGCAGCAGAAAAAAAAAGAACTCCTACCTTTTGCAATAACATGGATGGAACTGGAGAGTATTATGCTTAGTGAAATAAACCAGGTGGTGAAAGACAAATACCATATAATCTCACCTAATACAGGAAGCTAATGAACAAAACAAACAAATGAGCAAAACAGAACCAGAGGCATGTAAACAAGGAACAGACCGACAGTGATCAGCGGGGAGGAGAGGGGAAAGAAGGGGAAGGGTCTAGTCAAGGAACTAATATAAATGGCCTATGGACATGGACAACAGGGTGGGGATTGACTGTGGGAGAGGGACAGGGGTGGGTGGGGCAGGTGAGAGCAACGAGGTAGGGAGAGAAATGGGACAACTATAATAGAACAACAATAAAAAAAATAAACGATTGACATTTTTAAAAAAATAGAAGAAAGACAAACTTGTAATGCAACAGAACAAACAGAAACACCATCATCAAGGTGTGCATAGAATTACACTTTCCAAAGGCAAGGGCAGGTGCAGGCAGCCCTGCAGATGAGTGTGACCGGGAAATGCTTCCATATCTCTCAAATGGTTCCGAGTTTTCTCTCTCACCAAAGGCTCTCTAACGTGACTGGCCCAGAGAAAACCAAGCCACCCCAATCTCAAAGCCTCAATTTCCTCATTGTGAACTCCAGATTAGAGCACATTTCATAAGCAAAGCTTACATGGAACATCAAGCTACTTGGTTATTTCTGCTGTCTGAGAGTCTACACACTTAGCCTTAGAGAGAGAAACCCAGCCTCTGCAGTTCAGCGGTGATACCTGTGAGAATATAGGGAGATCTCAAACAAAGTTCCTTCAGAAGGAAACACTGATCTAGAATATTACAGGGGTATATCATTTCAAAAGCATTCTGAGAAAGACTATATCAATAGGCAACATTTGGCTGCCTGATAAATTGCCCCAAACACCTTAATTAATAAATGATATGTTCCATTAAGTTTACTGAAAGTTGACAGAAAAAGTGATGATCAGATTTGAAAATCTCTTACTAAAACAATTGATTTGTTATGTTTACCTTTAAAAATTATTTACTACAAAAATAGTTGATACGTGAACACGGTAGAAAATTATGAGTGCTGTGTGAAGCAAGCTATTTAGCTCTGCCCACACAGAGACCCCCTGGTTCTACCTGGGGGCAGCTTTTGTTACAGGCACTGCCATCAGAGGCCTTCATACACACATAAGCAGGGGATGGTCTTGTTACTGTAGACAGTCAGTCAGAAAAATGGGGAGTCTCTCCCATTGGCCAAGATGGCAGCAGGGAAACGCTCCTACACCCAGTGCTCCAAAAGCTAGAAAGATGAATGGATAGAGCCCCCTGCATGCCAAAAGCTAGAAAGATAATTGCATAGGAAAAAGGGCCCTCCCATCTCTATACCTATAAGAACCTTGGGCTTGAGCAAAGAGTGAGATGGTTGGTCTTTGAGACAGGAGTCCACCATTCTCCTAGTTTGTGTGCACCAGAATAAATCCTCTTTTCTTTGGCACCAGCATCTGCCTCACAAGTTTGGCTTTTGTTGCAGCAGGCAACCAAACCTCTGTTTTGTTTAGCTACAGTTTTGGACAACTCTGCTGGGACAGCATGGACCTCAGTAAGTCCTGGAGGGCCTGGGCTGGGGTCCCATCTGACCCCAGGAGAGCTGGACTGTGGGGACTTCCCAGCAGCTGCTGAAAGCTTTTTACAGAACATTTCCCTACATTGCTTTTCAAGATGTCAGGTGCCTGAAACATTTGGCTGGTGAAAGGAAGTGGGTTTCTGTGGAGCAGACAGACTCTAAGACTGGATAAGTCAAATCAGCATACACACCAATGGTCTTCTATCCCTGCTACTTGGGCTTCATGACACTTGGGCTTTGTGCCACTCCGACTTTGTGCAACCTGGGTCCAGTTAGGACTATTGTGGTACTGGTTGGTAGACTATCCCTGTCAGTTGCGCTTCAAGCTCTGGTTAGGACCCCTTGAGTATCAGTTGGCAGGAGATAAAATACACTAAGACTTTGCTTGTGAGCACTCATTTTGGGATACAGTATTCCCTCACTTATTGTGGATATTACGTTCCAGACCCCCCTGCAAAGTAGGAACCTTACATTTATTCTACACTCTTAAACCTATGTAACTTTAACAACATATGTATACAGTACCGCAAAGTCCCACGATATAGTGAAAAATCCGCGATAAATAATTAAATATAATGTTTTTAAAACTCCCACTATACAGTGAGGCCACGATAAGTGAACCACGATATAGCAAGGGACTACTGTAATGGAATTATGGATCCAAGTTTTGTGTATATGTTTGTGCTTTTGTCTGGGGTCTTGTTATGGGTATGGTTTTGGGTTTGTACTTTCGTGGCATCAGGGATTGTTCTGTTTCAACTCCTGAAGGGCCTAATTTTAGCAGATTGGTTCATATACAGCTATCATCCAATGACTAAGAAGGAACTGGTTTTCTTTTGTAACACTGCTTGGTCTATGTATACTTTAGGCTACAGAAAAATGGCTCCTAAATTATTCCCTATATTACTACACCATCATAATTGGAATTGTTTTTCCAAGAGTCAGGAAAATGGGATGAAATCCTTTATGTCCAGCTGTTTATGTCTTCACACAATAAGGATTTGGCAAAGAAGAGCAACATCCTAATAATGCAGAGAAGGAGATTAGCTTCAGACCCCCTCCCTGATAGTAAGACATGGGAAGAAAAGGAAAATGAAGAAATGAGTCTCTTTAGTGCCCTGAACCTCGGGAACCCAGGACTAGCATCGGATTTGCACAGTCAGCACCCCTACTAGATACCTCTGGAACAGGACCCAGTGGGGCAAAAGCCCCACCTCTATGTGATGAAGAAATGGTCTCCCTATTGAAGACTTGACGGGGCACCCAATTTGGCCAGGAGCATCCCTTTCCAGAGTGGGACAATTCACTTTGAAACAAAGTCCTATAGGTGGGATAAACCAGGAAGGTCAGCCTGCTGGCTACAGTTGGGCCCCAACTGCACTTTCGACTACAGATTTACTGAATTGTAAGAATTTCAACTCCTCATATAGGGAGAATCTTCAGAAAATGGTATTTCTTATCACCTCTATTTTTGCCACACACCATTCAAACTGGGCAGATGAAAGGTGGCTAGTTACAAATACAGCTAATGAAGAGGCTCATTGCCTCCTTCAAGAGAATGCCATGGGACCCCCAACCCAGCCAGGGAAATTCCCTTGCCAGAGCTTAATTATGACCCAAATAGTGGTGACCAAGCCTCCCTAGAACATTACAAAAGGTGCATATTGGAAGGATTAAGAAAGGGATGCTTGAACAAAAAAGCTGAATATGATGTGTGCCATTCAATGGAAACAAAATGAAGACACTTCTGAATTTTTTGAAAGGATCTATCAGTTTTATTGAAAGCATACTAATGCTGACATATAGGCACAAGAAAATGTTCAGGTGGTAAACATGGCTTTTATTGGGCAAAATGCCCCAGGTATTAGAAGGAAGCTCCGACATTTAGATGTAGCAATCGGAATGAATCCCTCCCAGCTGGAGGATATAGCCTTTAAAGTTTACCATGCCCAGGAAACAAGGACATTAAAGCAGGCCACTGTTTTCCTAGAAATAATGCAGGGAAACCAGAGGAGAGGTGGGATCTGAAAGGCAAAAGGAAAGACCCACTAGGCACCAATCAATATGTTAATTGCAGGAAGGAGGGCCACTGGAGAAAGGACTGTCCAAACTCGAAAAGAAAAATAAAAAAGGTAGCAATCCACAAGAAATGTGAAAAGAAATAATAAATCAGATGACTAATGAGGAGGCCCAGGGGCTTCCCTGAACACCTCCCAACCTATTACCATTTCCCCACAGGAGGCCTGGGTAAAACTGACAGTGGGGAACAAGCTAATTGACTTACTCATAAATACAGGAGCTACATACTCAGTGCTAGATACAAAACTAACCAAGAAAAGTTCAGCTGCAGTGACAGTTACTGGAGTGACTGGACAATTACAAAAACAGGTGTTTCTTTAATCTCTAGAATGCCATCTTGGGGATCAAAAAGTTATGTAGTTTGCTCAACATGCCAGACTGCCCTTTTCATTGTTGGGCCAAGATTTACTGTGAAAATTGCATGCACAAATAATTTTTTCTCCTGAGAAACAGCAATTATATGTAGCAGTCCCACTGGAACATGCTCTCCAGCTCTAGGTTCTTCTGACTTGCCTTGGAGGACCCAGAGATAAACTCACCCCACCCAAGATCTATGAGCAGGTTGATTTGGCCAATGGAACCACAGGGAGATGTGGTTAACATCCAACCCATAAAAATTGACCTAAAAGAAGGAGCACGGATCCCATGTAAGAAACAATACCCCTTTTAAAAAGGAAGCTTTAGAGGGAATTCAACCAGTATTGCAGAAATTCTTAAAATTAGGATCAATTTGGCCATGCCAGTCTCTTTATAACACTCCCATTTTGCCAGTCAAAAATCCTCACTCTGATGAATATAGATTTGTATAGGGTCCTAGGGCCATAAATAACGTTGTCCAGGACATTCATCATATGGTGCCCAACTCATTACTTTTTTGGCCAGTGTGTCTGGAGATAGCAAATTATTCTCAGTCCTAGACTTGAAGGATGCTTTTCCCTGCATCCCAATAGATGAACAGGATCAACTATTGTTTGCCTTTGAATGGCAGGACCCAGAAACTAAAGCCATGCTCCAACATTGTTAGACTATGCTACCACAAAGATTTAAGAATTCCTCAACCAGTAGAGGAAGATGGCGGAGGAGTGAGGTGAGGCTGCACTTTCAGGCTCCCGAGACCCGTCTGTAGTTTGGACTAATTGCAGACAGAGCATCTCAGCGAGCAGCTGGACACTGGCAGGAGTCGAGCCTTGGCACTGCTGGATTAGAGAAAAACCATCTGGGAACAACCTGTTTAGTGGGGATAGCGGAGGAAAAGGGGACGAAACGGGATTCCTGACTGAGGCGGCTGCCCGAGCTGCGGCTGGAAGTACACAAAAGCTTTTTGGCGACCACGGGCTACCCCCGAGAGAAGTCGGGAGGAGAGCGGATCTCTGCCCGCTGGCAGAGACGGGACTCGACCAAGTGGCATTGACGCTGAAGGACAGGAGACAGCATGCTGCTGAGCAAGTGAGAACATAATTTATCTTTATATTTTTCTCTTGTGGACTGCGGAGAGGGGTGGAAAGTTTGGGGGTGGTAGGACATTCTTGAGGAGCGCAGGTGTAGAGGTGCACTCGTCCACTCCCCAACCCTCCCCTTGGGTCGCGGGGGCGAGCATAGGGAAGTGCTCTCACTCACTGGCCCAGGTGCGTGGGGCAGTGAGTCCAGGCATCCCTCGGACACACCCCAATGGACATAAGATCAGTGCCCCAACGGGCACAGGGAGGGCCCACTGAACACGCAGAAGAACGTGAGCAGACACCCCTAGCCAGTTCCAGTGGGCGCCAGGCCCCAGGCCAGAAAGCAGACCACTAGCGCAGGCTCTGCTTGTGCCCGTCCAGATGGGTGCGGGAAGGCGGGCAGCTGTGGCACAGGAACAGCGGGCGGCAGCGACTCACAGACGCTCACTTCCACTGTGCATAAGTGTCCGGGGCCCCGCCCTAAGAGGCCAGAGACCAGCTCCCGGAGCAGAGTGTGGCTGGGCAGGCCCCAGGCAAGCTCTCGGGCCACCCCGCCCATGCAGGGGCACCCGTGCAAGGGCACCTCAGCTGGCTCCAGCAGGCGGCAAGGGAGAGTGCCGTGCCAGCCACCGCGGGCGCACACCATTGCTGCAAGGAACAAGAACCTCTGAACCGCCACACTAGACCAGCTGTGGACGCAGAAAAAAAAGACAACACACCAAGACTGAACTGAGTAAAAACATTCCTTTTTTTATTTCCTTTTTTCTTTCTTTCTTTCTTTTCTCTTTTTTTTTCTTTTCTTTTTTTTCTCTTTTTCTTTCTTTCTTATATTTCTTTCTTTCTTTTCTTTTTTTATTTCCCTTCCTTAAAAAAAGGAAAAAGGAGCAGAGGAGAGGAGGGGAAGAAAAAAGAAAAGAAAAACAAACTATATCTCTAATGCGTTTCATATAACTTCTCCTTCTCATCCTTTCTCTTTAATCATTGTTTATTTGTTTATGTGTCTAGTTTAGCCCCCCTATCACTCTAAATAAATAGAATATAATTACTATATAAACTCAATACAATACAATCCCACTTTCTTACTATATTCTGCATTTTTCCATCCTTTTCTTCTATTTTTATTACCATACAATGTAAATATTACCTACTGGCTTGCATAGTCTCAACTATTATTAATCTGTCATCCCCTCTATCAAAAATCATATTTTTTCTCCCAGAAAACTCTTATCTATTCTTCTTATAGTATAAAAGCTCTAATCTCTTTACATTTATATTAATACTGGCTCGTTGGCTGACGCTAGCAGGATAGAGGGTGGGGGATATTTTTGAGGGTGTGGGTCTCCTGCCTGGGCTGTGTGTTTATGTTTTTAACAGCATCTCCACAAAAGAACTCAAGACAAAGTGGATAGAGTGACTCTCAATCAACTCGCCAGAAGTAAGATCCTACCAAAGAGCATCTGAAATATATCCAGACAGCATAAACAAATGACATAAAGGGTAACCCAAGAACATCAGGCTCAGGAGATCAAAGAGACTGCACCACTGAAATCCCCAGATCTCCTATAAAGAATATCACACCACAAAGGTTGGAAGTCAAAGCAGACCATACCCTCCAAAATAAAAACAAACAAGAAAAATCCAACACGGTAAGACGCAGAAATAACCTCTCAATGAAAACAAAAGAGGAATCCTCAGAAAGAGAGGTAGATGAAATAGACATAGCCCAAATGTCAGACATGGAATTCAAAACAATGGTGGTAAAGAAGCTCAATATACTCGAAAACCTTAAAAATAACTATGACAACCTCCAAGGATGTTACCAGCAGCTCCAAGAAAATTACAGGGAACTTGCAGAGAACTACACCAGCATAAAAAAAGACATAGAAACTATTAACAAGAACCAGGAAGAAATGAAGAATTCAATCTCTGAACTGAAAAACACAGTAGAATCAGTCAAAAGCAGACTAAACGAAGCAGAGGATTGAATTAGTGAGTTAGAAGATAATGTAGAGAAAAACTCCCAGACAATACAGCAAAATAAAAAAAGATTGAAAAAATATGAACAAGATGTAAGGGAATTACAGGATAGCATGAAGAAATAATATCAGGATCATCGGAATAAGAGAGGGAGAAGAAAAGGAGCATGGACTTGAAAAACTGATAGGAGAAATAGTGACAGAAAACTTTCCAAACCTGATGAGAGAAAAAGTTATACAAGTTCAGGAAGCACAGAGAGTTCCAATGAAGAGGAACCCCCCAAAACCCACTCCAAGGCACATCATAATTAAAATGGCAACATTCCAAGACAAAGAGAGAATCCTAAAAGCAGCAAGAGAAAAACAGCAAATAACATACAAGGGAGCTCCGATAAGGCTATCGACCGATTTCTCAACAGAAACATTACAAGCCAGAAGGGAATGGTCAAAAATATTTCAAGCAATGAAAAACAAAGGCCTACAACCAAGAATACTCTACCCAGCAAGACTCTCATTCAAAATAGGTGAAATTAGGAGTTTCTCAGACAAAGGAAGACTACAAGAATACATCTCCACCAAACCAGCATTGCAAGAGATGCTAAAGGGAGTGTTCTAACAAAAAAGAAGAGAAGAAAAAAAAAGAGAGGAGAGGAACAGAGGTACAAAGGGAAATGAATAAATACACATCAATAATAACCTTAAATGTAAATGGATTAAATGCTCCAATTAAAAGACATAGGGTAACGGAATGGATAAAAAAACAGGACCCACATTTTTGCTGTCTACAAGAAGCACACGTCAAAACAAAAGATTTACATAGACTGAAAGTAAAGGGATATAAAAAAATATTCCAAGCAAACAGACCTGAAAAAAAAGCCAGGGTAGCAGTCCTCATATCAGACAAAACTGATTTCAAAGCAAGGGCAATAAAAAGAGATAAAGAAGGACATTTCATAATACTTAAAGGAACAATCCATCAAGAAGATATAACATTGATAAACATATATGCACCCAACATAGGAGCACCCAAATACATAAAGCAAATACTAGAAGACCACAAGAAGGATATCAATAACAACACACTCATAATAGGGGACTTCAACACTCCATTATCAACAATAGACAGATCATCGAAGCAAAGAAACACCAAGGATATACAGGCATTGAAGAACACACTAAACCACATGGACTTAACTGATATATATAGAACTTTCCACCCCCAAAAAGCAAAATATACATTCTTTTCAAATGCACATGGGACATTTTCAAAAACAGACCACATGGTAGGACACAAAACAAGCCTCAACAAATTCAAGAAAATTGAAATTATATCAAGCATCTTTTCAGACCACAATGCCTTGAAACTAGAAATCAACCTCAGAGAAAAAAATCAAAGACACCCAAACTCATGGAGAATGAATAACATGCTATTAAATAATGAATGGGTTAATAATGACATCACAGAAGAAATCAAGAAATTTCTAGAAACTAATGATAATGAACACACAAGAACCCAATACCTATGGGACACAGCAAAAGCAGTCATAAGAAGGAAGTTCATAGCAATACAGGCATATCTGAAAAGGATAGAAGAATCTCAAATAAAAAACCTAACCCTAACGCTACAAGAACTAGAACAACAACAACAAACAAAGCCTAGGGCAAGAAGTAGGAAGGAAATAATCAAGATCAGAGCAGAATTAAATGACATAGAGACTAAACAAACAATCCAAAATATCAACCAAACTAGGAGCTGGTTCTTTGAAAAAATAAACAAAATCGACAAGCCTCTAGCCAGGCTCATCAAGAAAAAAAGATAGAAGACCCAAATAAACAAAATCAGAAATGAAAGAGGAGGAATCACGACTGATACCACAGAAATACAAATGATAGTAAGAAATTACTACAGACAACTGTATGGCAAGAAATTTGACAACCTAGATAAAATGGACAAATTTCTAGAAGCAAACAACCTTCCAAAACTGAATCAAGAAAAAGTGGAAAGTCTTAACAGACCAATAAATAACAAAGAAGGAAATTGAAACAGTAATCAAAAATCTCCCTCCACACAAAAGCCGTGGACTGGATGGCTTCACAGGCGAATTTTACAAAACATTTAGGGAAGAACTAACTCCTATCCTCCTCAAAATATTCCGAAAAATCCAAGAAGAGGAAAAAATCCCGAACTCTTTCTATGAAGTCAGTATTATCCTAATCCCAAAAGCAGGTCAAGACACAACAAAGAAAGAAAACTACAGGCCAATATCACTGATGAACATAGACGTTAAAATCCTCAATAAAATATTGGCAAACAGGATCCAGCAATACATCAAAAAGATCATACATCACGATCAAATGGGATTCATCCCAGGGATGCAAGGATGGTTTAATATTCGCAAATAAATAAATATAATACATCACTAAACAAAATGAAAGACAAAAATCACATGATTATATCAATAGATGCAGAAAAAGCATTTGATAAAGTACAACACCCATTTATGATGAAAACGCTCAGCAAAATGGGAATAGAGGGAGCATACCTTAGCATAACCAAGGCTATATATGAGAAGCCTGAAGCCAACATCATACTCAATGGACAAAAACTGAAAGCATTCCCCCTGAACTCAGGAACTAGACAAGGTTGTCCACTCTCTCCACTCCTTTTCAACATAGTGTTGGAAGTCCTAGCCACAGCAATCAGACAAGACAAAGAAATAAAAGGCATCCAAATTGGGAAAGAGGAACTAAAACTATCATTATATGCAGATGACATGATAGTATACCTAGAAAATCCTATAAACTCCACTAAAAGACTACTCGATAAATAAGTGATTTTGGCAAAATAGCAGGGTACAAAATAAATATACAGAAATCTAAGGCATTTCTGTACACCAACAATAAAATATCAGAGACAGAAGCAAAAAAGAAAATACCATTTACTATAGCAACAAGAAAAATAAAGTATCTAGGAGTAAACTTAACCACAGAGATAAAAGACCTGTACTCTGAAAATTACATAACATTGAAGAATGAAATTAAGAAAGATACAAATAAATGGAAGCAAATACCATGTTCTTGGATGGGAAGAATCAACATCATCAAAATGGCCATACTACCCAAAGCAATTTACAGATTCAGTGCAATGCCTATTAAAATACCAATGACGTATTTCACAGACCTAGAACAAATACTCCCAAAATTCATGTGGAACCAAAAAAGACCCCGAATAGCCAAAGCAATCTTGAGACAGAAGAACACAGCAGGAGGAATCACAACACCAGATATCAAACAATACTACAAAGCCACTGTGATCAAAACAGTCTGGTACTGGCATAAGAACAGACATATAGATCAGTGGAACAGAATAGAGAGTCCAGAAATAAACCCAGGCCTCTATGGTCAACTAATATTTGATAAAGGAGGAAGGAACATAAAATGGACTGAGAAGAGCCTCTTTAACAAATGGTGCTGAGAGAACTGGACAGGGACGTGCAAAAAAATGAAACTAGACCACCAACTTACACCACACACGAAAATAAACTCAAGATGGATCAAAGACTTAAATGTAAGCCATGACACCATAAAAGTCATAGAGGAAAACATAGGCAAGAAAATTTCATATAGCTCACATAACAATATCTTCACGGATACATCTCCTAAGGCAAGAGAAATAAAGGGAAAAATAAACAAATGGGATTACATCAAACTAAAGAGTTTCTGCTCAGCAAAAGAAAACATCAGCAAGATGAAAAGGAAACCAACCATATGAGAAAACATATTTGCCAATGACATCACAGACAGGGGACTGATTTCCAAAATATATAAAGAGCTTATATGACTCAACATCAAGAAAACAAACAACCCAATTAAAAAATGGGCAAAGGACCTGAACAAACACTTCTCCGAAGAGGACATCCAGAAGGTCCATAGACACATGACAAAATCCTCAACATCATTAGCCATCAGGGAGATGAAAATAAAAACCACAGTGAGATACCATTTTACACCTGTCAGAATGGCCATCATCAACAAATCAACAAACAACAAGTGCTGGTGAGGATGTGGAGAAACAGGAACCCTACTGCACTGTTGATGGGAATGCAGACTGGTGCAGCCACTATGGAAAACAGTATGGAATTACCTCAAAAAACTAAAAATGAATCTGCCTTTTGAACCAGCGATTCCACTACTAGGATTATACCCGAAGAATCTTAAAACACCAATTCAAAAGAACTTATGCACACCTATGTTCATTGCAGCACTATTTACAATAGCTAAGTGCTGGAAACAACCTAAGTGCCCATCTGTAGATGAGTGGATCAAAAAAACTGTGGTACATTTACACAATGGAATACTATGTAGCAGAAAGAAAGAAGGAACTCCTGCCATTTGCGACGACATGGATGGAACTAGAGAGAATTATGCTTAGTGAAATAAGCCAGGCAAAGAAAGAAAAATACCATATGATATCACCTAATACAGGAAACTAAAGAACAATACAAACAAAAGAACTAAATAGAACAAAAAGCAGAATAGCAGTCAATAGGGGGGAGGGGGGAGGGAGAGAAAGGGGATAAGTAAGGGAAGGGTTTAGTCAAAGAATGTGTATAAATGACTCATGGACACAGACAATGGGGAGGGATATGATTACGGGAGAAGGGGTGGGCTGGGTGGGTGAGAAAAAGGGGGGAAAATGGGACAACTGTAATTGAAAAACCAAAAATAAAAACTTAAAAAAAAAAAAGAATAATAAAAGTGTTTATATATTACAAAAAAAAAAGAGAGAATTCCTCAACCATATTTCAGGAAATATTAGCAAAAGATTCGTGATATTCAATGAAAATAGGGAATTCTCCTATAATATGTAAAAAACTACTAATAGGTAACAATACATGGAAGACAGTTTTCTCAACATCATCACAGTCCTGAATCATTAGGCAAAAAGTTCACCTCACAAGGCCCATATCTGCAAACAGGAGATGGCATACCTAGAATTCCAACTGAAACAGGGCACTAGGAACCTGATGGCTGATCAAAAACAAGCGATCACTA
This sequence comes from Furipterus horrens, assembly GCF_987537825.1. NCBI lineage: Eukaryota > Metazoa > Chordata > Mammalia > Chiroptera > Furipteridae > Furipterus > Furipterus horrens. The sequence continues at coordinate 55,380,923 of NW_028327178.1, read as the reverse complement.
CAACAAAATTCTCAGAGAACCAGAAGCAGCTTCATAGATTCTTAGGGATTACAGGGTTTTGCCACATTTGGATTCCAAACCTGAACTTATAGCAAAACCACTGCATAATTCTTTGAAAGAACTAGACCCTGAACTTTTCAAATGGACAAGAAACTGTCTGATGACATTTGACACCTTGAAGGAAAAACTAGTTTTGGCTCCCACACTAGGGTTGTCCATTTTACAGAAACCTTTCAAATTATACATTCATGAAAAGCAAGGAATTGACTTGGGATGCTAACCCGGACCCTGAGAAATACTTCTTAACCCATAGCCTATCACTTAAAGAAACTAGATCATATGACAAAAGGATGTCTGCCATGTCTCCAGGCAATAGCAATTACTTTGGCATCTTACAGGAAGCAGAAAAATTCACTGTGGGGCAATCTATAGCTGTATTTGTACCACATCAGGTCCTAACTCTATTGGAACAGAAAGAATGGTATTGGCTGACAGCAGGGTGCATGGGAAAATATCAGGCCATTTTATTAGACAACTCAAGTGTCACCATACAAACCACCACTACCTTAAACCTGGTCACCCTACTCTCATACTCAGAAGGAGGTTCAGACCCCCAACATGATAGCTTAGAAATCATTAACAAAGTTTATTTCAGCAGACCAGATCTACTGGACCAGCCACTGAAAGAATATGACTGGGAATGATATACAAATGGGAGCAGCTTCAGTAACAATGGTCAACAATGAGCCATGAATGCTGTGGTCACCATAGACAAGGTAATAGAAGCCCAGGCACTTGCTGTAGGACCTCAACACAAAATAGTGAACTAATAGCCCTCACCAGAGCCTTATAATTGTCCCAGGGAAAGAATGTTAACATCTACACTGACTCTAAATATGCCTTCATTGTAGTCCATGCCCATGGGCAATATGGAAAGAAAGAGGACTCTTAACTTCAGAAATAAGGACATCAAACGTGCAAAAGAGATTTTACAAGTTCTAGAGCCAGTGAATCTACTAACCCAGATTGCAACAAGGCACTGCCCAGAACACCAGAAGAACAGTTCCCAAACAAGCCAGGAAACCAAACTGCTAGTAAGGCAGCAAGACAAGCCCCCGAGGGTCACCACTTTGGGGGGCTATAATTTCCCACCTGGATTTGTCAAAAATTAAACCTCATTACATAGAATGGGATGAAGAATGGGCCTGTAAATGGGCATTTTCTAACACTGTCCCTAATTCTATATGGAAGATCAACACTCTTGATATGATCTTACCACCTGAAGCTCTAGTATATCCTATCCTCAAATACCTACATGAAAGGACCCATTATGGAGGGGATGCTTTAATGGACCTCATTAGACCACATTTAAAGGGCCCTCATTTGAAAAGGTTCATTCAGAAGCTTATCTAAGCCTGTCAGATATTGGACAAAAACAACTCTAGAAAGAATTTGCCCCATCGAGAAAGGGAATACAATAAAAAGGGATATGCCCATTTGAAGACTGGCAAGTTGACTTTACACAGATGCCTAAACCATAGGAAAATTTAAGTTTTTATTAGTTTTTGTAGGTACTTTTTCTGGGTAGATAAGAGGCATACCCCACTAGAACTGAGAGGACAACTGAGTCAGCAAAACTTTTACTCAAAGCAATAGTCCTAGGTTTTTACTTCCTTACAACATTCGAAGCAACAACGAACTATCCTTCACTTCAGAAATAGCTCAGAAGAGGGGGGCAAGATGGCGGCGAAGTAGAAAGATAGGTTGTGTCCCTCCTTCTAGAACCAAGCTGGAAAGAAAACTAAAGAGGGGAGCAAAGAGGGGAGCTGTCACCCAAAATAAGGCAAAAGCCAATTGAAAAAGCTTTTTAACCACCTCGAGACTGGTAGGAAGGGCAGGGTCAATTAAGAGGCTGGCCCTGTTCACACAGGCTGTGGGAGCTTCCCCTTGAAAGGTGAGAAGCCAGAACCATGAACTGGGCTCCCAAGCACAGAGCACCATTGCCAGGATCAGCAGACCATGCATCATCCAGCACTGGAAGGTCATGGGGTTTTTCTCTGCTAGAGAAAGACAAAACCTACTGGAGACAAAGCCACTGTTATTTTTGTCTTTAATTCTTAAAGAAGTCAAAGCACAGATTTTGTGTTTGTAACCACTCACCTTGGACCCCAATGAAGGAAATGTGGTGCAACTACTGTCACGCAAGGAGAGTCTGGAGAAGGAGGCACTGGGGAGAGACTTGGGGAAGTGGCCTTGGGACTTTTTCTGTTGCCAGGATATATGGGTTCCACAGCAGCCATCTTTCTTGAGAAGAGCAAGCCCCTCCCAGGGGGAAAGCTAATACTTTACCCTGTGGGATATCACTCACCTCGCTCTCTCTCTGGAAGCCTCCTTACCACTACACCCTGTACTTTTCCCTCCTTTTGTGTTTGTTTGGTTTTTTTGTTTTGTTTTGTATGGATTTTTACTTTCATTCTTTTCTTCTATCCTGCATCTTAACCACTGCTGAGGAGACAGCAATATATGCAAACTCAGGTACTGTCAGAGACTGGCTGTAGGATGCAGCCATACACTCTCCCAGGAAATAGACTTGTGGTACCCCCAACAAACCCAAAACCTGGACTCTGGAGGCCCCAACCATTTGCCTACTAGGTGCTCCATCCTGCTGAGTACGGAAAATAATCTTGAACAGACTCCAATTAGTGGTGCAAGGGTGAAGAACACTCCCACCATCTTCCCTGAAGTTTGAAAGGCACCTGCCATGGGAGATCCAGGAGTCCTATCCCCCACTCCCACAGGAAGCCCTTCCAGAAACATATGAGTCTACAACTAATCTAAGGCTGACAGCAGACCTGCAGTCAGAAACAGATAGGTGGATTGGCAGTGACTTGGATTGTTTGCTGACACACCTCTGGACCCAGTTATGATGAAACCCAGCTTTACTGAGCAGGTTGGTCCACCTTGGGTGCAGCCAAGCCCAGAGGAATCAGCCACAATCTGTGGGTTGCTTGTAGTTTTGAACAGGCTGCTGAGGGCTAGACATAGATAGCACATGACTCTGAAGCCAGCCTCAGGCACATCAAAACTGTATTCAGTCCTGGCTGGTGTGGCTCAGTGGCTTGTGTGCCAGCCTGCAAACCAAAAGGTCGCTGGTTTGATTCCCAGTCAGGGCACATGCCTATGTTATGGGCCCTTCTCCCTCTCTTTCCCACCCTCTTAAAATAAACAAATAAAACCTTAAAAACAAAACAAAACAAAAAAAACTGTATTCAAAGGGAGAACCCAAAAGGCAAGCGCTAAACTCTACTAAGACAAATCTCATTTTGTTCTTTTATTTTTGTCATTTTTTTCTTTTTTATAGCCTCATTAGTTTTTTTTTCTTCTTCTTCTATACTTCGTGCTCTATTTTTCCTTTCATATCTTTATTTTACCCTTACCTTTGATTACCCCATTGTTTCCTTCTCCTTTTCTTATTTTTGTTATTCTTTTTCTTTGTCCCTTTTTCCTCTTTCATTTCATTAGTTGTATTAGTTCTCACCCCTTTTATACTCTCATAATCACTTTTCTTTCCTTTGGTCTTATTCTATTTCATTTTTTCTTCCCTTTCTCTACTATTCCATTTCTCTTCCCATTTCTATTGTTCTTTGCACTTTTGTCATTGATATTGCAGTAGTAGTTGGAGAGTTTCCCTGTTTGGGTTTTGTCTTTTGTGTTGTTTTGCTTTGTTCTGTCAGCACCTGCACAACAGTGTCCAAGGCATACCAGGGGTAGAGCCTACAGTTAGCCAGCCAGAGAGGAGATCCAATCAATGAACAGGCAAAAAACAATCAGGGCCAAAATATAACAGGAGAGTCCACATAACCCACACAGAGAGCATTCCTAGAGCATCCAGATCAGGAGTTCAAGGAGAATGCACCACTGGGTACCACAGAAATCCTACTACATAAGGCTACCCCACAAGACAGGGAGTCAAAGCAGATCTAGCTAATACTGTATATAGAAACAAACAGAAAGAGATAGCTAAAATGGGGAAACAAAAAACCAACTTCCAGATGAAAGGAAAAGAGGAATTTCCAGAAAAAGAGCTAAAATTATATTAAGGCAAGCAAATTTTAGACACAGTCAAAAGTAATGGTTATAAGTATACTCAAGGAACTCAGAACTACATCAGCATAAAAAAGGACATAGAACCTATGAATAAGAATCAGGAAGAAATGAAGAATACAATATTTGAAATGAAGAATACACTAGAAGGAATTAAAAGTAGACTAGATGAAGCAGAGGATCGAATCAGCAATTTGGAAGACAGACAGGGTAGAAAAAAAATCCAATCAGAGAAACAAAATTTTTAAAACTTAAAAAGAATGAGGAAAGTTTAAGGGAGCTGTGGGACAACATTACATGTAACAATATTCACATCATAGGGATACCAGAAGGAGAAGAAAGAAGCAAGGGATAGAAAACCTGTTTGAGGAAATAATGACAAAAAACTTCCTTTGGTGAAGAAAAACATCATGCAAATTCAGGAAGCACAGAGTCCCAATCAAGATGAACCCAAAGAAGCCTACTCCAAGGCACATCACAATAAAAATGACAAAATTTAAAGACAAAGAGGAGAATCTTAAAGGTAGCAAGAGAGAAACAGTTACCTACAAAGGAGCTCTGATAAAGCTGTCAGCTGATTTCTCAACAGAAACACCACAGGCCAGATGGGATTGGCATGAATATTCCAAGTAATGAAAACCAAGGATCTGCAACCCAGACTACTCTATCCAGCAAGGCTCTCACTTAAAATGGAAGGTGAAATAAAGAGCTTCCCAGACAAGGAAAAAAAAAAAAAAGGTTGAGGAGTACATTTCCATGAAAGCAGCATTACAAGAGATGCTAAAAGGACTGCTTTAAGAAGAAGAAATAGAGAGAGAGGGGAACATAGGTACGAAGGGAAAAAATGGCAATGAATAAGTACCTATCAACAATAACCTTAAATGTAAATTGATTAAATGTTCCAATCAAAAGACCTAGGGTAGGTGAATGGGAAAGAAAGTACAACCCACATATATGTTGTCTACAAGAGACCCACTTCAGAACAAAATATCTACACAGGCTGAAAGTGAATATTCCATGCAAATGGAGATGAAAAAGATATGCTGGAGTAGCAATACTTCTGAGAATATAGACTTTAAAACAAAGGCCTTAATAAGAGACAAAAAGGTCAATAGATAATACTAAAGGGTTTAGTCCAACAAGAGGATATGACCCTTCTAAACACGTATGCACCCTATATAGGAGCACCTAAATATATATAGAAAATCTTGGAAAACTTTAAGAGATCAACAACAATACACTCATAGTTGGGGATTTTAACACCCCACTGTCAACAATGGACAGATCTTCCAGACAAAAAGTCAATGAGGATATGGCAGCAATAAACAACACACTAGATCAAATGGATTTAATTGCTATCTACAGAAAATTTCACCCCAAAGAAGCAAAATACACATTTTTTCCAAATGTACATGGATCATTCTTAAAGATAGACTGCATGGTAAGACAAAAAATAAGCCTTAATGAATTCAAGAAAATTGAAATCATATCACGCATATTCTCAGATCACAATGGCCTGAAACTAGAAATCAACCTCAAGAAAACAAACAAACAAAACCAAAAGATTCAAGTACATAGAGGCTAAATAACATGTTAAGAAATAATGAATGGGTTAAAAATGAGATCAAGAAAAATCAAAAAGTACTTGAAAACAAATGAAAATGAACACACAACAATCCCAAACCTATAAAACACAACAAAGCAGTCCCGAGAGGGAAATTCACAGCAATACAGGCCTAACTAAATAAGATAGAAAAATCTCAAATAAAAAAATCCTAATCCTACACCTAAAAACTAGAAAAACAACAACAAACAAAGACCAGAAAGAGTAGAAGAAAGGAAATAATTACAATCAGAGCAGGAATAACATAGAGACTAACAACAACAACAAAAACCAATTCAAAAAATCAACAAATTCGGAGCTGGTTCTTTGAAAAGATAAACAAAATTGACAAACCTTCAACCACACTTATCAAGAAAAAAGGAGAAAGGACCCAAGTAAATAAAATCAGAAAAGAAAGGGGAAAAGTAACAACTGATACCACAGAAATACAAAAGATTGTAAGAAATTACTATGAACAACTATATGCCAAGAAATTGGACAACTTGGGTGAAACGGATAAATTTTCAGAAACATACAATCTTCCAAAACTGAATCAAGAAGAAGCAGAAAACTTTAATAGACCAATAACAACTAGTGAAATTGAAGCAGTAAACAGAAAACTCACTGCACACAAAAGCCTTGGACCAGATGGCTTCACAGATGAATTTTGCCAATCATTCAAAGAAGAACTAATACCTATCCTTCTCAAACTACTCCAAAAAATGTAAGAAAAGGGAAAATTTCCAAATTCTTTTTATGAGATCAGTATTATCCTAATTCCAAACCCCAAACCAGGTAAAAATATAACAAAGAAAGAAAATTACAGGCCAATATATCTGATGAACATAGTTGCAAAAATGTTCAACATAATATTAGCAAACCTGATCCAGCAATACATCAATAAGATCATACACCATGATCAACCGGGATTTATTCCAGGGATGCAAGGATGATATAATATTCAGAAGTCAATAAACATGATACATGGCATAAATAAAGTGAAAGACAAAAATCACATGATCTTATCAATAGATGTGGAAAAAAATCCAGAATAATTTATGATAAAAACACTAAGTAAAGTGGGACTAGAGGGAGCATGCCTCAACATAATAAAAGTCTTATAAGAAAAAACTACTGCCAACATCATACTCAATGGGCAAACACTAAAAGCATTTCCCTTAAGATCAGTAACAAACAGAGGTGTCTGCTTTCACCATTCTTATTCAAAATAGCACTGGAAGTCCTAGACACAGTGATCAAAAAAGAAGAAGAAATAAAAGTTATCCAAATTGGAAAAGAGGAAGTAAAACTGTCATTATTCACAGGTGACATGATATTGTACATACAGAACCCTATAGGCTCCTTCATAAAACTACTCAACCTAATAAGTGAATTCAGCAAAGTAGCAGGATACAAAGTCAATATTCAGAAATCAGCAGCATTTTTATACACCAATAATGAACTATCAGAAAGAGAAACTAAGGAAATAATCCCATTTACTATTGCAACAAAGAAAATAAAGTAACTAGAAATAAATTTAACCAAGGAGGTAAAAGCTCTATGCTTGGAAAACTTTAGGACACTGAAGAAAGAAATCGAGAAAGATACTAATAAGTGGAAGCATATACCATGTTCATGGATAGGAAGAATTAACATCATTAAAATGTCTATACTACGCAAGGCAATCTATATTTCCAACACAATTCCTATCAAGATACCAACGGCACATTTCACACAACTAAAACAAATATTCCAAAAATTTATATGGAACCAAAAGTGCCCCCAAAATAGCCTCAGCAATCTTGAGAAAGAGGAATAAAATTGGAGGGACCACAATACCTGGTGTCAAGCTATATTACAAGGCCACTGTATTCAAAATAGTCTTGTATTCACATAAGAACAGACACATAGATCAATGGAACAGTTAGAGAGCCCAGAATCAAACCCATGTCTTTACAATCAATTAATATTTGGCAAAGGAGTGAAGAGCATACAACAGAACAAAGACAGTCTCTTCAATAAATTGTGTTGGGAGAACTGGACAGGGACATGCAAAAAAATGAAACTAGGCCACCATCTTGCACCATACACCAGAATAAACTCAAGATGGATCAAAGACTTAAATATAAGTCATGATACCATAAAAACCTTAGAGGAAAACAGGCAGTAAAATTTCAGATATCTAGCATAGCAATATTTTTGCTGATATATTCCTTAGGGCAAGGGAAAAAATAAACAAATAGAACTACATCAAATTAAAAATCTTCTGCACAGCTATAGAAACCATTATCAAAATGAAAAGGGAATGTACTGTACAGGAGAACATATTTGCCAATGATACATTAGACACGTGTTTAATCTCCAAAATATATAGAGCTATACTTCTCAAAAACAGGAAGACAAACAACCCAATAAAAAAAAAAATGGGCAAAGGACCTGAACAGACACTTCTCCAAGGAGGACTACAGATGGCCCATAGACATGAAAAAAATGCTTAACATCACTAGCCATCAGAGAGATGTAAATTAGACCACAATGAAATATCATCTTACACCAGCCAAAATGGAGAGCATTAATAAATCAACAAACAGCAAATGCAAGCGAGGATGTGGAGAAAAGGGAACTTTAGTGTACTGTTGGTAGGAATGCAGCCACTGGTGCAGCCACTGTGGAAAACAGTATGGAATTTCTTCAAAAAATTAAAAATGGGACTGCTTTTTGACCCAGTGATTCCACTGCTGAGAATATACCCTAAAAGCCCCAAACCACCAATTCAAAAGAATTTATGCACTCCTATGTTTATAGCAGCACTATTTACAATAGTCATGTGCTGGAAACAGCCTAAGTGCCCATCAGTGGATGAGTAGATTAAAAAACTGTGATACATTTACACAATGGAATACCATGCAGCAGAAAAAAAGAAGAAATTCCTACCTTTGCAATGGCATGGATGGAACTGGAGACTATTATGCTAAGTGAAATAAACCAGTTGGTGAAAAACAAATACCATAAGATCTCACTTATAAGGGGAATTTAATGAATAAAATGAACTAATGAGCAAAATAGAACAAGAGGAATAGAATCATGGAATAGACAGACAGCTGTAAGAGGGGAGAGAGGACCTGGGGACTGACTGATAGAAAATGAAGGGATGAGTCAAGGAACATACAGGAAGGACCCATTGACATGGACAACAGTGTGGGGATTGACTATGGAAGTGGGGGGGGCTAGGAGAGGGTAGCATTGGGGTAAAATTGGGACCACTGTAATAGAATAAACGATAAAATATTTAAGAAAAAGAAACCTCCCAGAAGATAAGACAGGCACTACAGCATCAATGGAAACAACATGCATCATGGAGACCCCAATCTACAGGGAAGAGTGAGAAAAGAACCACATAATAAAGAAGATCCCGGAGAAAATATGCTCAGAAACACATTTGAAATGGGACCAGTCATTCCTTCTTGCCTTTCTCCGGATTAGAGTAGCCCCCCAAAACAGGCTTAAATTAAGCCCTTTGGGATAGTTTATGGGAGACCCCACCAAGTTTCTGTTCTAGGAACACTCCCTTTAGGTTTAGAACGCAAATACAAATTCCAACAATATGTACAACATCTAGGGCAAATGCTAATAATTTTGCACAAGTGTGTTCATTGCAAGTCCATCTACCCATCTGATAAGCCCTTACACCCACTCCAGCTGGGAGGTTGAGTCTTACTAAAGACTTGGAAGACTCAAGATCCTGAACAGCAATTAGCAAAGCAATAAACCAGTCTCTACATTTGCTGACAACACTCTTCCCTAATGCTCACAGGAATCAAGCCTTGGATCCACCACACACAGATAAAGTGGGCATCACCTGAGGACTCGGATCTTGCTGCTTCTGTTGATACTGCCAAGGGAAAACTAGACCTGTGCTCTTGAAGATTTAAAATTCCTCTTCCAGACGACAAAGGGCCACAGCGCGGCAAAAAAGGTTGCGGATTGCCGCCGGTCGCTGGGTTGTGATGAGTACACGGGCACTGCCCCCTATAGCCGGCCCAAGAAAACAAAATGCATCTGTCAAAATGAGGCAGACAACTATAGAAATCCCGGTGGCGCAGCTCACCAGGCAACAGATGAAGAACCTGACAGATGAACAAATAAGAAACCTGTCAGAGGCTCAGTTCAGGGCCATTGTTATCAGGTGGCTTACAGAATTAACAAAAGATCTGGAAAAAGATGAGAAAGAATCGAAAAACACTCATACTGAAAGGAACAAAACCACATACGAGACAGATGGTGAGGAAATAATATCCAGAGTTCAAATCAACAAACCAGAACACAAAGAGAAGGAACAAACAGTCAACCAGTGCAGAGAGAGGAAACGGGAAGAAGGATGAGAGGATCAGAAACCTCTGGGACAGCTATAAGAGATCGAATATACGGATTATCGGATTGCCAGAGGGCGAAGAAGAAGAACTAGAAATTGAAAAATTAAGTGAAAATATAATAAAGCAGAACTTCCCAAACTTGGGGAAGGAAATAGACTTACAGGTCCAGGAAGCACAGAGAGTTCCAAAACAACTGGATCCAGGGAGAACCACTCCAAGACACATTATAATCAAAATGTCAAAAGTTAAAGATAAAGAGAGACTCTTAAAAGCAGCAAGAGAGAAGAAAAGAATCATGTACAAAGGGGTCCCAATTAGACTATCAGCTGACTTCTCAAGGGAGACCCTGCAGGCAAGAAGGGACTGGCAAGAAATATTCAAAGTAATGAAAATCGAAAACCTACAACCACGAATACTTTATCCAGCAAAGCTGTCATTCAGAATAGAAGGGCAGAGAAAGTGTTTCCAGGACAAAATAAAACTGAAAGAGTTCATTAGATCCAAACCACTGTTATATGAGATGTTAAAAGGACTGGTTTAGAAAAAGGAGGATCAAAACAATGAACACTAAAATGAAAACTGCATCACAAGAAACAACAACAGAAGCTAGGGAATTGAAACAAAGGCAAACTAAACAGGCAATGAGAGTGGAAAAAGAACTATAGGTATGGGGAGCATATGGGGGGGAGGTCAGCAGGGAAGGGGGAGAGGGAGGGAGATGGTATAGAAATTAAGGAACATCGTAGGAGGGAATGGAATAGATAGAGAGAGGTTGAGAAGAACTATATGTACAACCAATGGACATGGACTAAAAAGGGGGAGACAAGGGGAGGGAGGGAGGCCACCGGGTGGAGGGGAGCAGAGGGAAGGGAAATTGGAACAAATGTAACACTGTAATCAATAAAACACATTAAAAAAAAAGAATAATAAAATTCCTCTTCCAGAAAGGGACAGCTAAGTGACAATGTTACTTTTATTTTATTCTGCATTTCCCAGACAGTGACTTCCTTAGCAAATTTATCCTGCTGTTGGTATGCCACGCAAAGCCCCACTCAGGATTAGATCATGGGGATCCTTTAGTCTCTCCAGTTTCTGATTTCACTACAATTCCCCCTGAACTACTAGATATGCCCTTCACTAAACTCTTGATTGCTTGTCCACACAGGTCTCACTTTGGAAGCCCATCTGCAACATCATCTCTTGAAACATGAAGCAGTCTACCAGCTTCTCTTGTTCAGCAGTGCCATCTTCTAGACACTGCCTATGCTACCTTCCACAGACAATCATGTAAAGGCTTCACTCCATTCATGACCCCCTCCCTTCCTTTAGTACAGTGGTCCCCAAGCTTTTTGGCACCAAGGACCAGTTTTGTGGAAGACAGTTTTTCCACGGATGAAGGGGGGTGGGAGACAGGAGGCAAAGCTCAGGCAGTAATGTTAGTGAAGCTTTGCTCACTCGCCCACCACTCACCTCCTGCTGTATGGCCGGGCTCCTCACAGGCCACAGACCAGTACCAGCCCGTGGCCTGGGGGTTGGGGACACCTGTTTTAATAAATAGTAAGAATCTCTGGACTCAGGGATAATGAAGACTACATCCTTGGACAGCAGAAAGAAACTACAGATGAGGTCTTCATGCATTTACCTTTGTAGTTACAAGGGTCCAGAGTTTTGAAGGGGCAAGTTGTTACTATAGTCAGTCACAGTGCTGGGGGTCCCCTCACCCCCTGCCCTGGCCAAGATGGCGGTAGGTGGAGATTCTTACACCGAGCACACCAATAGCTAGAAATTTGAATGGATAGGGCCCCTAGCACGCCAAAAACTAGGAATATAATTGGATAGGGAAAAAAGCTCTCCCCTCCCTATCCCTATAAGAACTATGGGCTTGAGCAGAGAAATTGAGACGGTCTTTGATATGGGAGTCCACCATTCTCCCAGCTTGTGCGGCACCGGAATGAACTTCTTTCCTTTTGCACCAGTATCTACCTCACTAGTTTGGCTTTTGTTGTGGCAGGCAGCCGAACCTCCATTTTTGTTCGGTTACAGTTTTTTCACACAAGGTCTTTGGGAAGATTTGTGAGTGGAAAAAATGTTTGCTATCGCACTGTTTTGGCTAGGATGTAGAAAAAGAGGTGCTCTTTTCTGCAGGAGTAAAAGCAGAGAAGAATTTCGCAGTATCCATCCAAATTAAAACCTTTGAACCAACAATTCCACATCAATTCCACATTTCTAGTATTTTATTCTACAGATATCTTACAACATATGTGAAATGACATATACATACAGTCTGAGTAGCACTGTTTGTAATAGAAAAACACCAAAACAGCCAATATATCCATCAAATAAAGATTGTCAATAATGATACAGCCATACAAAGACACATTGTAAGACCATTAATGAGACTGAGACTGTTTAAGTGATTTCCAGGTATATTTTTAAGTTAAAAAGGAAAATACAGTAAATATTATGTATTCCAAATATAAAATATACAATTATATAAAATTAAAATTATTCATAACACTTTATATCATTTATGTGTCAGACACACTCTTCTAAGCACTTTACAAATATCATTTAATTTTCACAATAAATGTATAAAATGAATATTGTAATTCTTATTGTACAGAGGAGGAAAATGAACCACAGATCAAATCTGCTCAAGGTTACAAAAGTAGTTAATGGAGAAACGTGGGATTTAAACTCCGACAGTCTGGATCTCTCAGCTCTGATACACACACATGCGTGCACACACCCAGACCCAGAAAAGATAGTCAAGAAACTGGCTTCTGAAGAGACTCGTTCCATGGCTAGTGGATAGGCATGAGAGGGAGACTACTATAAACTTTTGTATGATACACCATGTGTAAGAATGACTTATCCAAGAGTACACATATCACAGTAAATCTGGCTTTTTCACACTCTTCGTGCCTTCTTGTAATAGATAGAATCACAGCCTCACACCTTCTAGGCCCCTTATGTGGCGCTTACTGTGTCACATGCTCCGGTCCATAAAAGGTGGGTGAAAGTGACACTGACTAGTTCCAAGTCAAGGCCTTAAGAGTCATAGCATGTGTCTGTCCTTCTGCATTTCTGCTCTCAGCACAAGAGCATATGTGATGCCTACTGGCCCAGAGGAGAAACACAAGAGCTATCTGAACCTGACCCACAGCTGGGCTCTGACCCAGCCGAGTTCAGGTGAGCAGACCTGCACCCCAGTGTATATCATCCACTTCACAAATGAGAAAGACAAATGTAGGACTTTTGACCACTGACATTGAGGTTATTTTAAAATTAAATAATTATTTGTATTTCCTTTCTATTAGCTGTCTCTCCATGTCTTTTGCCTATTTTTCTATTGCTGTTTTTTCTTATTAATATCTAAAGCCTGTTTACATAAGTATTGCAAATTTCTTTCCAGTCAGTTTGTCATTTGACTATGGGTATGCTTTTCCACCCAGGAAATGTTAACTTCTATACGGTTGAATTTATGTCTTTCTTATATAATGTCCAGTTTGTTTCATAATTAGAAATTAATAACAGAAATTGTTTTCCATGTTTTCTTATGGGACTTTTAGTTTCATTTTTAACATATGGTTTATCTAGAAGGTATTTTGAAATAACCCTTCTTTTCCCCACTGATACCCACTTTTACCATATACTAAATTTCTGTAGGCATTAATATCTGGGGGTTGCTGGAGTCCATTTAGTTTCACTTATCTTTTCACATGCTAGTCTCACCAAAGCTATTTTAATACCTGTTGTTAGGATTTGGAATGGCCAATGAATCACGCCGCCAGCTTCTTACCACAAGTTTCCACTGACAGATGGAGAATGAAATGCGAGCTTCCTTGTTGCTATGTTGCTACCTAACACTGCCTCTCCTCAATTACACCAGCAGACCAGACCCCCTGTGGCTCCCTGATCTGTACAGAAGGGAGGAGTGGGAGTCCTCAGGACTGATACCTTGGAGAGAGGAAACCCAGAACTATTCCTCCCTGGTGGAGGTGAGGGTAGAGGTGTGTCTCTTCCTGAACCCATCTCTCCCCATCCCTCCCATCATGTCCGGAGACGAACAACTGACACCTGGTAATACCTGACACCTGGTAGGACCAGCCTCCATCCTCACTCTTCTTCAGTGTTGTCCAGATTGTTTGTGCTTAACATTGCTCCACATCAACTTTAGAATCACTTTTTCACTTAAAAAATACCTTGTAGATATTATTAAATATCTACATTAAATACAGAGATCAGTTTAGGAGGAATTGACAGATGTAGTTATTGGATCTTTCCTTCAAAAGCAGATTCTACTATGATGCAAAATACATATTCCTAACAAGCCTCTCATACACACACTGAAATTAGGCAATGGGAAAAGTAGCATTTGGGGTCAACTATTTAAAATCTAAGCAACTTTGTAAAGCAGTAATAATAATTTTTATACTGATCCTCATAAAACTCTAGCACAATTAAAAGGATGTGTAAAAATGTAGGATTTTATCCTTAAAAAAAAGAAGCTAGATTGATGGAGGTCTCCAAGGTTGAGGCAAGAGCAGAGAGTGCAGATGAAGAGCCACATGCAGGCTCAACTCAAAACGCTGTGATGCCAGGGATGATGATCGTGGGCTTTCGCTGTGTCTGGAGAATCCCCAGTGAGAGGGGCCTGGGTGCAGTAGAGCCGCCAGTGTGCGAGCACAAAGCGTTAGTTAGTCAGTTCTTGGGGGGAAACGCTATCTGAGCCAAGCAACTCTGTATTATGCCGTCGTCACTACAGTCTTTACCAGTCACACATGGTCTGGCTCATGTTACAGGAAAACGCAAGATGAAACAGGCACAAGTCGTTCCTCCTACTCAAGTATCCTTCTGTCCCCCCAGTGTGACTTTAAAATTTTCTTCATAAACATTTCACACATTTCTTTATACGCTTATTCCTAGGTGTTTTATCTTTTCTTGCACTATATTTTCTGACTGCCCATTACTATTTTTTTATATAGAAAGGCTACTTATTTTTGTCTATTTTGTGCCTAGTCACTTTACTGAATTAATTCTCTTATTGTTTATCATTTTTAAAGGAAATTCGCTTGCAGTTCCATATCAACAAGTCACCACCTTAAAAGTCTCATTTCTTCCTCTTGTTCACCTGCACCAGGGCCATCAGATGGCCCTCCAGGGGCCATGCCATGTGGCAGATGTGGTAGGAACAGTCTTGGCCTGCTCCTGGCTCCAGTATTTCTCCATTTGCACAATCTGATTTTGGCCTGGTATATAAATACATTATTACATTAAATAAGGGTTCATCCATTTCTATGTTATTATATTATCCACATGCTCTCGATAATTCCATAGAAATATTAAGACAGAAAACTTGATGGTGCTGCATCAATTCATTCAAAACATATGCAAGAACTGTCTGTACTCTATGCACTGAGGCTTCAGAGGTGAACTAGGAGCCCTGGTCCTGCCCTCAGGACACTCCTGGTTGTAAGTACGGAACACTCAACAGAAAACTGTTCAACACAGTTACCCGATAGTCAGACAGGCCATCTTCCCCAAGAAGCTGGAAGGCAGGTTAAGGAATGAAAGATCATTCTATGGGGAAACTGTCTCCCTGAAATGGGGAAAGTGTTGGGAGCCCCATTCCCAGAGGTTGAAGAGAAAGGGGGATCAGGATAAACTGGACTCTCTGGACATTTTGATAAAGACAGTTTCAAAGATGTAGCTGCAGAATCAGCTTCCAAGACTGAAAATACAAGCAATGAGTCAACAAAGGTGGCCCTCTGTGACACTGTGATGAAACAAAGTCTGGTGTCTGGTGCCCTCCCTCACCTCTCAGCAGTCTCATATCCACTCTTGATGTACCTAGATGACAACTGTTATAAATCCACTCAGATGATGAGTGTTTCATGCCCTGCCTCAAAGCTTGTCAGGGATCATCTCATGTAAAGTATAAAAGACCTCATTTCCTCACGCTGATTCTACAGAAGGGCAATTTTGTGGGTCAGCCAACATATAAGGAGCATCTGGCTAAACCAAGTGATGCAGGGCTTCCTACCCCACCTGAAGTCATACCAAGAAGAATATTGCCTTCTGATTATATGTCAACCTGCTTATAGAATTGAAAGTCACTTCCATGTGCTCACATAATATGTATCTTTTGGAGTAAACACTGGATACAGGAGAAATAAAAATTATAAAAATGCCAAGGAGAATTAAATTACCAATTGCCCTTTTACCTTACTCTGCTCCTCCTTTATGTCAACACCACTCTCTTCCAAGTCCAGAGCTGCTCAGCTGTCAGCTTTGAGTTAGACGGGAGCTCCTTTTAGGGGTGCTGGTCCGCTTGCACACTACCACCCTACACCACATCTCTCCTGTCTAAACAGGCTGAACTCTCAAGAGACCAGAGACCAGTAACATTGACTTCATTCTCGGTTTCCCTTGGTGCTCAATAAGCTCTGGATGTTTATAATCATTTAAATTAGTGTGTATTAATAAACTTAGAAGTTCTTCCAGTATGCCTATATCTTTATCAGGGCAAAAAATTAAAAATTTAAAGATGAAGCAAAACAAGGGAATGTCTGTTTTATTAAAGATTAAAGAGAGCTTTTAAATCACAAAGAGATCAATAGTTGTTGGATAATCTCTATTCTTTATATGTAATTATTTGCCAATGTGGCTGATTTATAAAAGCTTGTTAAATTTGCAGTGCTGTTATTTTTCTTTTTCATTAAGCATCCACTGTGTTAGTTATCTATTGCTGCATAACAAATTACCACAAACTTAGTGGCTTAGACAACGAGCATATCTGCAGGTCAGGAATCTGGGCATGGCTCAGCTGGGTCCTCTAATTTGGGTTCTCTGACAAGCTGCAATCAAGGTGTTGGCCAGGACTGGGGTCTCAACTGAAGACTTGACTGGGGAAAGCATCACTTTCAAGCTTGTGGAAGTAGTGATTGGCAGGATTCACTTCTTTCTGGCCTGCTGGACTGAACTCCTCAGATCCCAGCGTGCTGTTGGCTGGAGGCCACCCTTGACTCTTTATGTCATGGCTCTCCCCAGGATGGCAACTTGCTTCATTAAAGCCAGCAAGGGAGAGTTAGAAAGTCAGATTTGTAATGTAATCACAGGCATGATGTTACCACCAACACTGAGATATTAGAAGCAAGTTACTCAAGTAGAGAAGATCACATGGGACAATGAATTGTAGGCAGGGATCATTGTGGACCATCTTAGAAGCTGCCTGTCACACCCACCATGCTCCTTATTTTAATAATCCTTATTTACAAAAGCAACTAATTTAAGAATGTCACAGCTCTGATTTAGGGATTCAAGAAGAGGTCTGGGGGCAAAAAATTCCACATTAGTAAGGCAGAGTGATACTACACAGGGGAACTTAAAGGAGCCATGTTGGTGATTGTGGGACTTCATAGTGGCATTGTGAAATTAAATAAAAGCTGATTAGAAACCTAAAAAGATACAATTTACATAAAGTGTGAAAAGTAAATATTTTTGGACACCGAATGAGTCTGCTGCTAGAGTTTGGGAACCAACAATATAAAACCTGTAGTAGATCTCAATCACTTTGTGAATCCAGAATGTATCTTTAAGACTGACACATTAGCCCTGACTGGTGTGGCTAAGTTGGCTGGGCGTCATACCACAAAGTGAAAGGTCACCAGTTCAATTCCTCATCAGGGCACATAACCCAGGCTTGGTCCGTGGTTCAGGGCATGCGCAAGAGGCAACCAATCAATGTTTCTCTCCTTCTCTTTCTCCCTACCTTCCCCTCTTTCTAAAAATAAAAAACAAAATCTTAAAAAAAAAAAAGACTGACTATTAGTTTTCACCAAATGGAAAAGACATTTAAAACATCTTATTTAGGAAGATGTTAGGAAAATAGTTTTTCACTTCAGAACAAGGTTTGCATCAAATCTTTATAAAATACTAGAATTTACATGTCAAATGTAAAAATTTAGAAACTACTACATTAAAAAGGGAGGAAAGCCATTTAAGAAACAGGGCAAAGATAACAAGTTCACATTTGTGAGAAACAAACCAATTTAATTTTACTCAGAGATCTGTGTTCCATAAAATATATGTATTGTATAAATCATACCTACCTCAGATTTAACTGAAGACTAAAAGCAGATGCCTTTTTATCCAGTCTCATTTCTGGACTAATTAAATCAGTAATGATGCACATAAATCATCAATGACCTCTAGAGAACTTAAGTCTTGCCTGCTAAATGTCTTGCCTGGTTAACAAGCAGGACTGTGTACCAAATGCATCAGCCCGGTCAGACATGCTAATTTGCTACCAGAAGGAATCAAACTTTAAGAGCAGGCATACACCAGTTACATTTTAGCTAATTATCAGCTTTAATAACCGTTCTATTATCTGCAACTGAGCACCCAAGTCAGAAAAAACAAAGTTTGGATCCGAGTTTGCTTATATACACCAGGCCACCCCATGGCAGCCCACCCCTTCCAGAGGCTCAACCCCTACCCACAACCAACTATTGACCCACCTCTCAGTCCTCACATGCTTCCGGGATGCCTGCAGGCTGCAGCAGCAGGGAGGCCACCCCACCAAGGGATCCATGTCTGTAGATCCGTTGGGAATTAAGGGTGACAGTGTATACAGAGCACTGAGGACATTACTTGGCATATAGGAAGCATTCATCAAATATTTAACTATTATTATGAGAAACTGTCTACAGGACACTGGCAAGAAACAATGTAAAAAATCTTGGGGGAAGCTTGGGATAATATTTACTGGGAGTGGTGAGAAGAGACGACTTGGAAATTTGGATCAAGGCAGTGAGCACTGCTGGCCATTTGGTCACTTAACACGCACACCAGGTCTGGGGATGCAGCACTGACTGTCAGAGAACAGGTCAACAGTCACACCAAGCTTACATTCTAGAGGAGGAAGACAATTAACTAGTAAACACAATATACAAGAAAGTATCAGGTAGAGATGAGGGGCTACAATGCAAACAGTGTGATGCAATAAGGAGTCAGGGGTTTACCTCGGGTAAAGTGCTCAGGAAAGGCCTTGTGGGGCAGCTAAGAAACCAGCTGTGCCCAAAGCTGGACTTGGCAAGCAGTGGGAGGGTGGGCAAGGCTGGAGGGATGCTGGGTCCAAATGATGATGGGTCTCCTAAGCCACAGGGGACACCAATCTTAAGACTATGTATAATGTAATTTATATATATGTATATATATAAATATATGTATACATATGTGTACACATACAAACACACACACACACGCGCACGCGCACATATACAGGGGAGTCTTGGTGTCTTGGCTCTGATCTACCTTTTTAAGAATATAACTGGCCAGGACTTCCGGTCAAGACGGAGGCCTAGACAGACACGCTGCGTCTCCCTCCACAACTAAAAAGGACTACAACTACCTCAAAACTAGAAACAACCGGAAGTTTCAGAAAATCAAACTGCATGGAAGTCCAGCAAACAAAGATATAAAGAAATACTCATCCAGACAGGTAGGAGGGGTGGAGCTGGGGTGGAGGATGTGGTGTGGTGGCAGCAGCAGCAGTGGCAGTGGCAGTGGTAGGCTGACAGAAAGCACAGTCACACATTTTAAAGTCAGGAGGGACACCTGAGGAGCATTCCCAGCTCCTCACTGGAACTTGCAGCCCATGGTCCCAGCACCAGGGGAAATCAAGCCTCATTGCTTCTTACTGTACAGACCAGTGGGGGTTGGGGTGGAGGCAGAAACTGCCGGTCTCAGCACAGTCCGCTTGTTTAAAGGGCCCCCATGGTCCTAGAACGTCCACAGACTCACCCATTCTGGGAATGATGGCCAGGGCAGCAGCTAGAGGGGCGCCGGTCCAGTGCAGAAGTGGGAGAGGTGCCTGGAAAAGGGGCGAGTGTTGGTCTGGTGGCATTGTTTCCTCTCGGACCCCTCCCCCGCATACAGCGCCACAACGTGGTTAAACAGGATGCCCTGTACTGAGGAATCCCTAAGGCTCTGCCCCCTGCAACATAAGAGGAGCGACAGCTCTACCTGGGACACGGAGGCAAACACACACAGGAGCCTGTCAGAATGAGGAGACAGAGAAGTATGGCCCAAAAGGGGGAACGGATCAAGGTTCCAGTGGGAGAACTAAGCAATGAGGAGAGAGACAACATAAAAGATCAAAAATTCAGAACACTGGTGATAAAGATGCTCACAGGCTTGACAGATATGCTAAGTATGGCAAACGCATAGGAGAAGAAGTAAAGGCAATGTTAAGTGAAACGAAGGAAAACCCACGTAAAACCAATGGCGAAGGGAAGGAAACTGGGGTTCAAATCAATGATTTGGAACATAGGAAAGAAAAAAACAGTCAACCAGTGCAGAATGAGGAAGAGAGAATTGAAAAAAATGAGGAAAACTTCCCAAATTTTGTGAAGGAGATGAACATACAGGTTTGGGAAGCACGAAGGGTCCCGGGTGAGCTGGACCCAGAGGGGACCACACCAGGATGCATCATGACTGAGATGCCAAAGGTGAAAGATAAAGAGAGTCCTGGGGGGCAGCAAGAGAGAGGCAGAGAGTTGCCTACAGGGGGGTGCCTATAGGACTATCAGCTGATTTCTCGGAGGACACTGTGCAGGCAGGAAGGGACTGGCAAGCAATATCAATGTGATGAAAGGCAACCTGCAACCAGGACTACTCTACCCAGCAAAGCTATCATTTGGAATGGAAGGGCAGATGAAGTGCTTTCCAGACAAGGTAAAGCTAAAGAAGTTCATCATCACCAAGCCATTATACGAAATGTCAAAGGGACTTAAGAAAAAGATCAAAACTATGAACATTAAAATGATGACAAACTCACAACCATCAACAACTGAATCTAAAAAATCAAAACAAAATCCAACTAAGCAAACCATAAAAGAAACAGAATCATAGGTCTGGGGATCACTTGGAGGGTTATCAGCTGGGAGGCGGGAGGGGGAGAAATGGGATAATGTACAGGGATTAAGAAGCATAATTGGTTGGTTCAAAATAGAAAGGGTGATGTTAAGAATAATATAGGAAAGGGTGAAGCCAAAGAACTTATATGCACGACCTATGGACATGAACTAAGGGGGGTGGGATTGCTGGAGGGTATGGGGGTAATGGGCAGAGGGGAGAAAAGGGGAAAACAATTGGAACTACTGTAACAATATAATCAATAAAAGAAACCATAAAATATTTATGGAAAAAAAAAAGAATATAACTGCCAGCTGGTGGAGAAAAAGTTCTAGAGCCAAGAGCAGCAGCAATCTAGTGAGGTAACTACTGCAGCGGTCTGAGAGATGGCTTGGGCCACTGTGGCCAACACTGGACACAGACTGAAGGATTAATCTGATATACTTTTGGAGAACGCTGATGTGGGGCATGAGGGTGAAAGACACAAAAACTAAGGTTTTAGCTAATTGAATGGATAAGGTGACATCTACTGAAATAAGGAAAGCTAGAGAGAAACATGTTTGAGGCAAGGAGGGAACCCAAAGTTTGAGATGCCTATTGGATAACCAAGTGGAAATGTCCACAGTTGGACATAAGAGTCTGAAACTCAGAAGAGGTTAAGACTCGAGATACCAACTGAAAATGAATGGGAAGAAAGGGAAAATGGCTTCTAGATGAAAAGCTAATGAAATGGAAGCTTATTCTGTAACTTTGCCTATCAGATGTTCTTACACATTAGAGATTATAGCCAATGGTCTATAGTTACATCAGTAGTGATGACTGATTGCAACAAATCTTTGGTTTACATCCAACTGCTCTTAAAACTCTAAGCATCATACTTCCAAAACATGAAGGTATAGGAGGAAATACATAACCACAAAAGTACATGATCTATGAAAGGAGTCACATTTCAAGTTTCTTTGCATGTTTAACCCTCCTTTTTTGTGACCTCTTGAGCATCACCTATTAGGCAAAATGATGTTTACATAGGAATGGGAACACCACATTTTTAAAAAGCACTACTATTGTTTTAAAATTTTTGAGGGTGAATGTTATCAAATAAATGCACAAACGTGAAGATCTCTCACAATTGATGTACATCTAGAATTGGCGTAGGGCAATATCAGTGAAACCAATAACTGTTTAACTTGTGAAAACTGTTTTCACAAATTGTGTTTCCAAGCAAGAGAAAAACGAAGTGGAATAGAAAAGAAGGAATCTGTTTTTCTGCCTCAAGCTCACAATCATTGGTTCTAAATTACTACTGGGTTTAGGTCACCTAGGTCGCTTTTTATCCATTCCATGGTCTTTCTGCTCCATCAATAATAACCTCTTGTGATCACCCCCAACCCACGACACAAATGCTCACACTCTGCGATTTTGTTGCTCCAAAGGAGAGGTTATTAGCTGACGCTCAGAAATCTTTCTTAGGAGACTTACTAGTAATGGATGAGAAGCAATTAATAATCATGTTCCTCCTGGGTAAAACCAGGTAACCGCGTCACCTTCTCTACCTCATGCCTTGCCACACTTCACGATGTCACAAAAGGAGAGCTTTTCTGTCCTGATCTCACTGGTTCCTGCGAGTGCCCCTTTTATGCCAGATTATGAAGCAGTTGTCTCATATGGCTTTACTCACAATAAATGCTATCTTAAAACACATTAACCTCTCCAATGTATTTGCATAGAATATGAAGATTTTTCCCACTTCGGAGAAAAAAATTTCAAGTAACCTTTTCCTTTCTACTTTGGGCAATCAGCTAAAGGACAGAAGGAGAAGAGAAGGAATTTGTTAGGGGAAAGGAAACTATGTAATGGAGAAGAAAAATCTCAAAACAGACTCAAGAGCTTGGAAATAATTAGAGTAAAAGTGATATTCTCATTTTTGTATATGACATCGTATAAAAAAAGACAAGTTCAATGAAAATTAACTTTATTTCTGAATATACCACATTAAACTACATGACATATTTATTCAGAATATCATAATCAATGCAAAAATAGAACTCTCTTCTCCCCTGTAAAAACTAAGTACAATACTGTAGGCTAGATACACGATATTTTAGTTAGGTCTTCAGTATTAGCTTCTCAAAACAACAAAATAACCCCTACTGTTTACATATTTAATTTATCATACAAAATATACACAAAAGCATAATTGTAGTATAGGAAAATGAAGTTACCAAAATATAACTTATGTCATTTACTTTTAGACAAAATGTATTCTAGTTAATTTTTTTCAAGAGCTTCACCTATTAGTCGAATAGCTACACGTTTGCCTTCATCTGTTTGAATAACAAGTGAAGCTTTGAATGTCCCCACCGACTTTGGTTTGAACTGCACTGGCATGTTGATGTAATGCTGGGCTCTGTAAAGAGAAAGGAAAATGTCAGCAGCCTGATACTACGGCAACAAACAAATCACCTGCCACAGTTAAGCACAATGGCTAGCAGAGAGCTCAGTAGGTTTTTTGATGGAAGAACCCAGTCCAGTTATGTTCAACTTAAATTTATTTCTCATTTCTTTAATGTTATTATTTAATACAAAACTGGCACAAAGGAGAGAGAAATCTAAAATCTTATTCAAAAGTACTGTATATGTATTTCTGGCTAACCAATAAAAACAGGAAAGAGGAAATCAGAGCTCTGATCTATTGTGTAGGGAGCCTCATTTTCCATCTGCAAAAGCAGGTGCCTGTCTACCTAAGAAAGGGTACAAGAACACTCTACATATCTGGACCTTCAACTGGGAAGAATATAAATTTGTGATATGCTTGCCCATCATTAACAGGACTGTATATTTTTTTGCTACAAAACTCATATAAAACCTTTATGAAAAATCTCCTTGAAAGCTTATTTTCAGATGATATCGAGGCAGGTAATGAGTGCCCTATGTTTGCAGGTTTGTTTTTGTTCATAAAATCAGGGCCCAAGAGCTTTAAAAATACATTTATTTTCATGGTGAATGAGACTACATATATTTTATTATTGCCTATGTGATGTTATCTACTTTCAGTCTTCATTGTTTTTCAGTGAAAACTTACAGCTTTTAGACTTCCCTCAGAGGAGAGGTACTTCATCCCCTTAGTCTCACCTCAGAGCTACATGCTTTAATGTTCAGCAATCAGAACTAATAGTATGCTTTTGTTTCCAATGGCTAAAAATTAAGGAAATAGTTTAAGTATTCAAAGACCTTTTCCTGAGTATAACTGATTAACAGAGATGAAAAAATTATATACATGTGTGTGTCTATATTTAAAGTCTAGGTTATTTTCTCCAAATGCATTAATAGCTTATTTTCCCATGTCGAAGCTATGTATCTTTTTCAAAAAATGGTACCTAGTCCATGGCATTGACAAACAACAATTTTCTCTTTCATATTAGCATTTTAATACTCAGAATAATGTACAACTTGCTAAGTTAAGAGGCTTTATAATTTATGAATTACTAAAAGTAATGAAATTACCCAAATAAGTTTCTGAAAGATCCCATTTTTAACAATTTCAATATGGAATATATTTCTATATTTAACTGAGGAAGTGTTTTAAAACATATAATAAACAATATCATCTGCTTTAGATTCACACATACTTTGAATTCAGTGCAATTTTAAAAAAAGAACCATGAAGTATAATACAGCTATAGAACACTTATCAGTAAGATGGACATTTAGCCCTGGCTGGTGTGGCTCAGTGGGTTGAGTGGAAACCTGTGAATCAAAAGGTCGCCGGTTTAATTCCCAGTCAGGGCACATGCCTGGGTTGCAGGCCAGGTCCCCAGTTGGGGGTGCACGAGAGGCAACCAAACATTGATGTTTCTCTACATCTCTTTCTCCCTCCCTTCCCCACTCACTAAAAATAAATAAAAAAATATATATATTTTAAAATGTCATCTTGTACAATTATTAAAAACTGCAATCTCTCCTTTTCTCTCTCTACATATACACACACACGGGAAAAAGAAATAGTAAGTATGTTGAACCCAATGGAAAGGTCTAATTCAAAACCTTTAACTAGCTAATGACTAATTTTATAGCAAAGGCACACAAAAGCAAAAACACATTAGGAAAGCAGAGAGGCAGTCATGAAGTGCACTCTAAACCATTTGGTTCACTACATGTCCCATTTATATATAAAGGGTTTATCAGAACCTACAAACTATATAACCATAATTTTTCTTTTTTAATTTAAAAGAAACACTTTTTGTAGGAAAAGCTAGCACATTAGCATAGCCAAGGTACCATCATTATCAAAGAAATTTTTAAAAAGTTACAAATTGCTTGGTTTCTATGTATGGATAAAAAGTAATGACAAATCAAAGCTAGTGTTGTTCCCTGGCTATGACTTTGTGAGAACTGTCCTTCCCTCTCAAATGACATGGCAGGATCTGTCAGCTCAGAAGCTTCAGCTGGCCAGGACCTGCAGCACACTGTGTGCATGGAGACCTAGGCACAGAAGAGGGGAAACACATTAGTTTGACTTCCCAACTGAGATTAGACTTGAATAAAACAGGTTACCTAAAGGATGCTTTTCAGGGCTAAGTGGAAACATGAACAAATCCTTTTTAAAAAGACATGTGAAGGGGATGATCACCTAGAATCTAAGAAAGAACCTTCACAAAAACCTTAATGTTTTCTTTTTTCTCTTTATAATCTATCACTAAGTGGGTTAAACATCCCTGTATATATTCATGCTTATCTACCTCTGCATTAGGCAAAACCCCTGTAACTTCTGGAGAAAAACTGCTTATTTATGTTGCAGTCAGTTTACATCCCATAAGCCAGTTTACTTCATCTGGTTAAACAGATAACCGAGTTAGTGCTTTACACATACTATTTTCTTATTCTTAATCAAGTTTATACTGAGCTGCTGCTATGAAAATTGTTGCTGGAATTTGTAACATTACATATTTATTGTTAAGGTCCATAATGACAGTTAAAATGAATGAAAACTTTCTGGAAACTCATTGTGCTCAGAATAATAAGTAGCTGCCACTAATAAAAGTATAAAATTACCTTATTTATCTTCAAAGCAAAAAAATTTTTAAATATTTTAAAGTGATATGTTCGAAGAGTATAAAGCAGACAAATGTATCTTGTGATGCTATTTTAAATTCTAGCTTATGTAAACTGCTCCAATTTTGCTGGAATTAGAAATATTTTCTCATGTTTCTAAGTTCTTTTAGATACTACTAACATGACCTAGGCTGCACAGAAAAGCAGTGTTCTAATTTACAACATCTTAATATTTTCTAGCACTGGAATGATCAGTCAACCAGTTCAACTCTATAAAAATGTCTACTTTTAAATGGCTAGCAATGAACATATTTTATGTTTCAACGTTTTTAGAAAATAAATTGAAGCTAAGCAAAATGCCATCTCATTTATAAAAACTGAACTTCTCATTAAAATGTTTTCATCATGTCTATAATACTGAAGTCAGGATGAACATGAAAAGGAGGAGGAGGAAAAGGAGAAAGAGTAGTGGTAGCTCTTGCTATTAAGACAACTATTAAATCCAGAAAAAAATATCGTTACTAGTTTGTTAAAACATATAGATGACAAAATAAAGATGAAAAGAATTTGACATTTTAATTGCCAAAATTATACTTGGTTTTAGGTAATGTCAGTATTCTATGAATTCTAATACCTCAATGACAACTAATGTACACTGCAGAAGGATTGCCACTCCCAAATCCCCTGACATCCCTTTTCATTCAATTCATCTTGTTCTTACACTCCATATTAGAAATAAACCCTGCTGCCTGGAACAGTTCTAACAGAACAGGTTTAGGTTCTTTTTCTGTAAGGGTCAAGAAGATAACTAATTTGGCTTACAAATTTCAGCTGAAATAGAATTTTTAAAAAAATCTGTGATTCAGATTATACAAAAAATATAACATCAACAGAGAATTTGTAACCATAATGTATTCAGTGATTAAAGTTGGAAAATAAATGTTAACTCCAGGCAAGTTTTCAATACCTCCTCCTCTAGCCATAATACAGAGAATAGTGACATAAAGCTAAACAATTTAAAACCTATTTTATAATGATTCCTTACCAAAATTATATATAGATGAGCTGAATGCTCATCTTCTGTTTTTTTTAAAAAGTTGGTACTAGGCTGTTCAAGGGAATTAAAGAGAAAAGGAATTGTAAGATTTCTTGGAACCTTTTAAAGGAGCTTTATTTATTTATTTTTTAAATTTTTCTTTTTTATACGTTAAGAGCTCCTTGAGAGAAAAATGTGAAGCTCTTCCAGGAAGTTCTATCAGGTACATGTTAGTTTACACAGAAGTATTCCACCAAAAGCTGGCTAAGATCAAGAATGTGAACCAGGCAGAGAATAAAAGGGAAGCAAAATTAATAATGCAGTTATGATAAAGTTCAAATTCAGATAATAACAGTGTTCAGGATAGATTATTTATTCAGTATCTATTTGCACTCAAGTTATAAAAAGTTAAAATCGAGAATTTAAATACTCTATTTTTGTTTTATTTTTTATTAATCATTTATTTTTGTTATTCTATTACAGTTGTTATTTTTAAATAAACTAATTGCTTCCACAGTTATGCCACTACGTATTTAACAGTACCAACCTATTTTAATACATTAGTATAACATCACTGGTCTCAAATCAATCAAGGCAAACAAACCTTCATTAACTAGAGGGGTCCACAGACTGCTGGGAGACAAGAACTCTGAGAGAGTAGAGAGGGTGGAGAACTTGGGTTCAGTAGTTTTTAAAAATTTAGAACTTTCTCTTTTATATAGTTATTGAAGGGATTAAATGGGAAAGCACTGAAAGGAAATTATGAAGTTGTATCAAAATCTCTGGAGTCGGTCTTAATGGATCCTGCCAGTAAGGCCAACTTAAAAGAAGGGCTTTATTAATAATGCTGACGATACCATCATCTGCTGAGAGCTTCCTATGACCGGACACTAACACTCACACATCTCTACATACACCTCATAGCAATTACATGTAGCCAGGGGCAGTATCATCTCTATTTTACCTGTTAGGAAACTGAGGCTTAGAGAGATTAAGTCTATAATAATTTTCTGGATTGTTGAATTTGCAGTTTGCCTCCAGGTCAGCCTCCTTGGGAGGCAAAGAAAGTGCTTAACTCCTAAGTACATAAATAACATGTTATATAGCACCCAGGATGGGGAAGGAGTGGTGTAAGAGATGAAAAGAATGAAAAGGTAAGAGGTAGAGAGAACAAGTCTCCCCCTTTCCAGTACCTAGATATATGTGTAGCTCCTACAGTACAGAACTGCTGGTCTAAGTAACTCCGTAAAGACAGTCCTAGAATCTTTAATGAGTGGTCTGAGTTTTCATAGAATATAACATGTTTTTGGAATAGTCTCCTAATATTAAGATGATAAGATCTTATAATAATTAAATGGTTTAAAGATAAAATTATTCTTTAGTATTAAGTCCAGTAAAACTTAAATAACAGGGACAAACAAGTTTGAGATTTCAACTTAAATGTACATCATGTGGAAAAAGAAAATTAGCGAGGTCAGTAGGAAACTGCGGCCCTGATTTAAAATAATACAGGGTATTTGAAGAATGACAACTGAAAAATACCACAATGAAAGTTTTCCCAATTAATCTGGAAAAACTAACTGTTGTTCAAATCAGTGAAATTTAAATCCCTGATTCTCAGGATAGTAAAAATAATATACAAAGCAGAAATTATTCTAAAGTTAATGACAGGATAATTAAAATTCTATGGTTTTTCTGTGGCTGGCACAATACTGGGTAACGGGAATCATATGTTAAGTCCAAAAGATTTTGTGAAGTTGGAGTGGCTACACTGTAAAGTACACCAGTGGTCAGTCATGAAATGTTTTCCATGCAGTCTCCTTATCTCTTTTCCTACTTAGGAAGACCCATGTGTTTACTGCTCTCTGGTGTTGGTAATGAAGATGAGGAGCTACAATAGGGGGAGCTCTTACAAGTCCTAAATCCCAAGTGATATTTTGATGTTTTGGAAACAAATTTCTGCACTTGGATTAGAACATTTTGATTTATGATAAACTCACCTCAAAGAATATTTTGAATGCTTTACGTAGAAAGGGTCTCTGGGACTTAAAAACTTCAGCTGCAATTTAATATGAAACACTTAATGAAGTCATGCAAGTTAGATAATGGAACATTCATTTACATTTGTAAATTTAGGTATAGCCACAAAATTGGGTAAGAAAATAAATGCTCATAAAAACACATAAAAGGAAATTTTAATATGTATTTACTTTGGTTTTGACTAGAGTAAATGTTATCCAGAAATATGTTGGTGTGATGGTACAGAACAAAGAGAAAAAGTTAAGAAATGAAAAATACGAAAGAAAACAAGTGCTAAATACTTTTGATTTTTAGATAAAGGGTCATGAACTTTCCACAAGTTTCATTTCAAATAGAATAGTAAAGCATTTTAAAAATTAATGTAAGCTTCTAATTATCAGGAAAATGTTTACCAAATAGTTGAATACATTTACTTTTCTAAAACCCACAGTATTATTTACAACTTACCAAGTGTGTAATAAAAGAATTATTTCGCAAATTGACTTTTAACGTCCTTGATTCCCCAACTCTAGTCGGTAGAAACTGATACACATCTTCTGGGGCATAAACTCCACGATGGGTCAAGTCAAGCTGTCTGCTTTGGAAAAAGGTTTAAGAGTCATCTATTTAAAATCCAAATAAATGTAATTTAAACTCTTTAGATATATTAAATTAGGAAGTAGTGCTTTAAATTTGTGTTTTCCCTTACAACTCAATTAAAAAATAGTTTTGTAACAGCTGTTTAAGTTGTACAAAGATGAAGTGCTTGATAGCAGGAATACTCTTACAGAGGTGCTTGATGGGTTAGCTGCTCTGCAAGACAGGACGGCAGCACCACCTTGACCCCCCTTTTTCACTCAAGTGTGGCTCTCCACTTGCCTCAGACCAAAAGGTGGCCCTTTCACCTTAATCTATTTCACTGAGTACTCACAGCACAGACTTATTTTTTACAGGAACATTGACACAGCCCTGGCCTCTCAGCATCATTTGATGGTAGTGACCACGTCCTCTGGCCTTGGCTTCCAGATTCCATGCTGCTGTCATTTGTCTGGCCACTCCTCAGTCTGTGCAGGCTCATCTCTACTCCCTCAACTCTAATGCTTCTGTCCCACAAGGCTTGGCCCCGGACATCCCTAACTGCTCACACAACACTCTCCCTAGGTATCCCCATCTCAGGTGATCCAGTGACCTCACACCTACGTGACTCCCAGATTTGTATCTCAGCTCAGATTGAGCTTCTGGACAACATATCCAATCACCTCACAATTATCTCCTTATGGTTCCACAAACAAAGAATAAACTTGTTACCTTTCTCCTCAATCCTCATCCTTCACTTTTATTTCCTGTCTAGGGGAACAGTAATCGGGAGCTGACCTTGAATCCTTTCTTTCTCATGCCCCTTTATCCAATCCATCACCGAGTCCTTCAAATTTCCTTCCTATAGACATTAAAGGTGTCCATTTCTCACCATATTCCTTGATACTATCTTAGTCCTAGACTGCTCATAAATACCCTCTGATTTGTTTCATAGTAAGTACTCTTGTCTCCTTCTAATCAGTCCATACTACAGCCAGAATGATTTTTCTGTAAATACTAGAATATGATGATGCCATTCAATGGTTTCTAGCAGCTTTCCAGATAAACTGACATGAGGCCCTGTGTGGTCTGCACGTGATCCACATCCCTCTCCAGTCTTCACTCATACCACTCTCCCTCCTCTGTGCTCTAGACGTGTGGGCTGCTTATAGTTCCTTGAGAACCAAAAATCCCCACCACCCTGGTCGTTTACACAGTCCTCTTCACCTAGGTCATTTTTACTCGCTCTCAACTTAAAGGTCCAATTTTAGGGAGGATCTTCCCAGATACATTTCCCCATGTTTCCCATTTATTTTCTTTCAGTCCTTTCCACAAGTTGTAATCAAGCCTGTTCGTGTGGTTATTTGTTATATGGCTCCTCCTCCAGAAGGGAAGTCTGTGGAGCAAGGACTAAGGCAGTTTTGCTCACTGTCTTATCTCCACCGCCCAGAATGCAGGGAGCACTCAGTAAGCATGAGATGAACAGATGAGTAAATAGCATAGTGTGTGATAAGAACACATATTCTATTCTTTAAAGGACTCTAATTTCTTACAAAGTGCATTATTTACTCCTATTAGAAATAAATGACCACATTTATATTAAATTCAGTAGGTATCTAACATATTCTTATAAGCATCTTCTTCCAGAACTTAGAACTAAATATTAGTAAATTAAGGATTATTAGAAATATTTTCATTAGATAAAATACTTAAATATTACCATTAAAGTTATATAAGCTGCTGGTATAAAATATACATTCTTAAAAGTTTTTAAGAACCTACTTTCATAAATTTTTTAAATCTTTTTTGGGAATTGAAAATGATTACAACCACTGTAGGAAACCTATGTGGGAATTTATTTTAAACACATGCTTGTCTTATGACTCAGCAACTCTCAACTCTATTCTTAGGTACTTTTAGCCTACTCCCCCCTCCCCACTATGCCCCCCACCAATGGAAAAATATGTCCACAAAAATACACATACAATAATGTTCATAGCACCTTCATTCCTAATGGTACCAAATTAGAAGGAAAATGAATAAATACATTATATGTTCATATAATAGAATACGAAACAATAAAAAGAATCAAACTACAGATATCATATACTCAACAACACAAATAAATTCCCCCAAGAAGTATGTTAAGTGAAAGAAGCTCAATAAAAAGGGAGTGTATGTAACCTATGGCAATAGATTAGAACAGAAAAAACTTTGTGGTGAGGGTGGGGATTGACTACAAAGGGACATAAAAGAACTTTCCAGGGGAAGAAAAATAGTCTCTTTCTTCATTGGAGTGGTAGTAATACATGTAAATTCTTAGGTAAAGTCACTGAGCATTTTACCAAATGTAATTATATACCTCAATCAAGTACTGAGAAAAAACACGTAAGAATGAAAAAAACAACATACCCAGGTATGACAGCGGAAGCTTCTGATACAGCTTGTCTTCGGGACTTAACTAAATTATCTATTTTAATAAGAGTATTTGTAGAAATGCATGGATTTTCAGGCTCAGTTTCTGCTTTGACACTCTATATAAAAAGAAATTATAGGGTGGAGGAGGAGAAATAAATACTCTCAGAAAATATATGGACATTTAACCTTTTGAATCCTACTATTTCCTTCACAATATTTTAAAAGGAGATTTAAGATTCACATACACACTTCAGTTTCTTACACACACACACACACACACACACACAGAGCATCAAGTCAAACACAAATTTCATAAAGCCAAACCCAAACCTCAAACATACCAATCAATAAAGATAAATGAGGAAATTAAGATAGGGCTATATAGCAGAATTAATAAAATTAGAATAATACCAGAAAAGTATTCTGCATTTTCAGGCCAGTTTTTCCTGACAGTATCACTTAGTGTTTTTAATATACACACAAAATGATATATTTAAATTTAGTGTAATACTCACTTGTCCAGAGAGTTGAAATCTCAGGGTATGTTTCAGGTGAGGTTCTTTAAGGGGGTGACATTCAACATCCCAAAACTGAGCATAATCCCCTTTATCTCTGGGTGAAAATGTGATGGAGACCTACAAAACAACACACTGAACCTTACACACATGTAGTTAGATTACCAACTCAAATTATTAAAGGAAAAATATTTTTGTATTCATTAGTTTTGCCACTAATTAAAAAAGAATTTGAGCAATTCTACTTTTAGTGGGCTTGTTACTATACCAGATCCCAAATACATTTTTAAGGCTTTATGTAAAATATTCCTAAAAATGTAAATTTTAAAATTAAAAACAAGTTATCAAAAATTCTGTGTGTCCTAGGCATGTGCTGTGCCTGTTGGGCCAGTCACATACATTCCCACTCCATTCCACAGCAGCAGCATTAGTACATAGGTGTCCCCAATGAAATATGAGGAGTGATCCTGCCAGCAATCTTGGGTCCTAGCCCCTCCCTTCTTCCTGTCCCCTTAATCTAAAGTCCCAAAGCCTTTAACCCAACAGAAGTGGGTACAGAAAACCTTCCCTTGGCATCTGAGGGCAACAAGACAAGGGCTTCCCAGTGTGTCCAAGAAAGACTGCTTGCCCTGCCTAGGGCTGAAGCCAGGGGAGGGAGGAAGGGTACCCTGGGGCTGCCTGGGCTGCGGATGTTATAGGTGCAGGTGAGGAGAGGCCTCACTGGGGCAGCTGGCTTTGGCACCCACCCTGCCCTGTGCAGTATTTATTGCTAAATTATTGTCCAGCAGAGGCAGCACTCACTGGGCTGGGCCCTGGGTATTATTGCTGCACATAGTGTATGTTTGTAATTACGTTTTCTTTGTTTTGTACATGATCAATAAACACCTCTTAAAGGGAAAAAAAATTCTAGAGCTGTCGAGTACAAAATCTAAATGAGGAAGTTTTAACTCCAGACACACAATACAGTCTTTCACTGCAATGCTTATGGAACCCTCTGCTGGTCAAGTGGTAAAGGACTAAGGCCTAGCAAATGGCCACTAATTGGAGAGACTGACAAGAACAGGAAATGTGAGGAAACACAGGTGCATTACAGGAGGCAGAAAAGACAAGCACCACTAAACTACATGTTAGCAGCTTTTCTTATGATTCACTTCAGAACATCGGTCAGAACCAATTACCCTGACCATACAGCTCAAAGCTATAGATATGAACTGGATGCATACAACCTATAAAAAGCTCAATAATTAGGAAGTTGTAATACTTAAAAACAGTATCTTATAAAGTTTACCAGGGTTAAAGAACTTTATCAAAGAATTCAGTGTTAAAAATACTGACTACCAATTAGGGTATTTGATTCTGGACTTAATTTAAAACACTTAAGTAACCTAATTTCTATCACTACAGAACATTAAGAAACAATGCATCCAGCAAGCCTGAGAACAGGGAGGCAAAGGGAGAACACTGATCAAGGAGATGAGATCATCAAGTTTAGGATGTTACACTGTTAAAGATGATATGGACACTGATAAGATTAAGGAAGAAAACAACCATTTCTTAAAGGGTGAAAATATACAAATTATCAGGAACTACTGGGGGCAGTACCATGTATTAGATAAATCCCACTTACACTTCCTTCCACCACCAAAAAATAAAGAGAGAAAACCTAATATTACTTACTGCATGTCACAGTAGAAACATAATGGAAACTTTAACATTCATTAGCTCATTTAATCCCACATCAAACTGACCAATGTTTCAAAAAAATTTTGTATATATCTTTAAGAACTAAGTTGTAACTAATTTTTTTCCTCCTTCTGGAACACTATTATATGCATCAGTAATTGTGCTATTTGGTAATGTTTCCCTAAATGGTCCCAGAATGATGTGTCTTGCTGTCCCCACCCACCCTAAATTAAGAAACCAGACCTAGAATTCATTGGACAAATGTGATTTGACAAGATGGTAAGTGTTGCTTCGGGTCAAGAAATGCAGAATGAACACAACAAAAATCACAGGGGTACATTTCTATGTTAAGTATTGTGTGAAAAGATATTCCTAGGAGATAATCTAGTCCTACACATTTGTTTTTTTTTTATATCTTTATTGAGATATAATTCACACACCATACAATTCACCCATTTCAACTGGTTTTTAGTATACCTCCAGAGCTGTGCAACCAGCACCACAAAACTATTGTCTAGATTAGCACTACCTGAAGTGTGTTCTAAGCACTAGCAGCCTGCAGCCATATGAAATGCTTATATCAGAACGTAAATCAATCAGACCACTATGCATGGTATTTTGCTTTGCTGTTTAGAGAGCAAGACTTTCTGCTTCAGGAAGCAATCCCCTGACTTGTGCTGAGTGCCTCTTCTTTTGTGGCAGCCTGGCTATGAGCAGCACTGGTGTAGGTGAAGCAGACTGCTCTGGGTGGAAACAAAAGAGACAGTCCTAGCCAATTAATACCAGCTGGCAGTAAAAACAATGTTAAAACTCACCTTTTGGATTCCTTGGCTTTCCATTATACCAGAAATAGGAGAACATCTGAATGCTGCATAGGTAGCTCTAAAAACATCTCCACTTTCATCAACTCCCTAAAAAGTAATCATTTAAACAATCAAATGAAAAAATACAAAAGTTAATGGAACAATTCTGAATAACATTACTACCTTTACAGTTATCAAGGACATGCAAAGCTAATGCCTGCCCCACATGGAAGCACTATTAGACTTGACTCACACAAGGCCTCACACTGCCTCTCCTCCCTGCTTCAGCAGTCACTCTTCTCTGGCTACAGTGAATTTTAGAATGCTGTTCATAATGTCGAAAAACTGCATTTTCCACAAAGACCCTGAAGACCCTACTGAATGTGTATTTTAACATATGCAATACCAGTTTATTTCTTTTCAGTACATATAGCATTATCTTTTGCACACATTTTGTTAATATGGCTCAAAACTGATACCATCACACAAAATACATGCCAAAAAGGCCACAGGGTTCTAAACAACACACAAGACAACACACTCAATTTAAGCAGTGCCCACTGGCATAGACTACTTGCAGTATACAGTAGGCTATACTTAGTGGCAAGAAACATTCAATTCTGTCTCCTGTACTAGCTCCCACTGGTGGAAAAGATACAATAGTACTCAGAACATGGGAGAGAAAAATGTGCATGCATGTGCACACACACACAATATTCTATTCTATAATAAAAATGTATTTTTTTCAAAATAGTTATTTCAATAGATAAAAATCAGAGCTGTAGGAGATAGCATTAAATGAAACCACTACATATTTTCACATACATTCTCTAATTTGACTCTCAAAATCACCTTGTGAAAAAGATTGGGCAGGTATTATCCTGACTTCTAGGGAAAAATCAAGTAAATAAATTAGTAAAACAAAAAGCCAATAAACTCAACCTATACTCAAAATTCAATTTTTTAAACACCCCATCTAAAGTTTAAACATTAAAACGAATACACTTGCAGAAATTATTACTGACCTTGACATAAGGTGGAGCTAAAGATGACAGATACCACTTCACTTCTGTGTTACCATGATTCTCAAGTTCCAGATAATTTTCTAAAAGAAACACATGTGTAACAACTCATATATTGGAGATGTAAGTAAATAAGCAGATTACTGTGACAATGTGTGATAACTACTGTGATTACCTCATCATAAAGAAAAAAATACAAACATTAGATCCCTAGGAGGCCAAAAGGAACTATAGTATTTTCTAACAAAATCATGTTTCATAGGATCCTATTTTGGATTTAATCAAAGGCTTAATTTTAAGCAAGGAAGCAAAAAAGGTGACTTACATCTTAAAGAAATGACTGGCTGCTGTGGAGAAAAGAGACTGCAAGGAGGTCAGAATAAAAGGAACCTTGGTAAGATGCCATTGCAGTAGTTCAGTTGAGGAGATGTGATCATCAAGATTAGGGTGTTACACTATTAAAGATGATATAGACACTGAGAAGACGTGACAATGGGAGGAAAAAGCAGTGGGCAGGTATGGGATTTATTTTGAAAACAGACTGCAAAGGACTAGCTAATGGACTGGGTAGGAGGAGGAAGAGAGGGGGAAAAAAGAAACTTCCAGAAATCTGGCTCAACAAAATGGGCAAACAGTGGTGCCACTTACTTGTAGACATGGGGGAGGCAGATGAAGGAAGAAGCGTGCAGAAGCTGAACAAGTACCTGTGTGTACATATGGAGCACAGATAGAACAGAGAGAAGAAAGGGGACACAGGTCCAAGAAGAGGAGCTAGCAGCGGAACCTGAGAAGGAGTAAAAACCAAAGAGCTTCCAAGAAGGAATTATGCCAAGGAGGAAGTAGTGTTGAGAGGTCAAATCAACAAAGACATGTAAAAGAGACTGTGGATTTGGCAAAGTGGAGCTTTTCAGTGACCAGATAGGAGTGGGTTTGGGGCACGGTGGTGGCAGCATCTAAAACAGCCTAAAAAAGAGGAGGGGAACATAACCATTTCATTAGAAAAGGGTGCTGAGGAAGCAGACAGCTGCAGCAAGGCCAAAGAGTGTACCTCTTAAGTAGGTGAAAGTAGTGTATTGTGTGTTAATGGAAATGTATCATCAATGAAGAGAGAAAAACTGATGACACTGGAGAGAGAAAGAGCTGAGGAGGAAGCCCCTGAAAGGTGAGAATAGATGGGCCTAGATTCCCAGCAAAAGAGGTCATCTGTGATGCAAAGAGAAGCCTTCTGATTAGCCTAACGGCTTCTATATTTTCAATGCTGTGTGAGGCTAAGTCAAGAGTAGAAAAGAGAGCAGGAATAGGGGAGAAGAGGGGGAATAGGAGCTTTAAGAAAGGAGCTGTTGAGGCAATTCCTAAGGGCCCACATGGGTGACTGGGAGTCTCCACTCCTTCTTTCTTCCCCCTTTTTTCCTTTCCTCCGCTCCTGTGGGCCCCACCAGGTGGACCAGGAGTCACCTTTCCCCCGTTTCCCTTGCTCCTAGGGGCCCTTGAGTTGGTCCTGGAGTTTCCTCTTCCTTCCAACCCCCTTCCCCCTCTTCCTTCAATAAACCTGGTTTTTAATACTAAAAAAAGAAAGAAAAAGGAGCTGTTAAACACTCATGGGTAAAGGACATATGCTAAGGAGTGCTGGGAGAGAGCCTACTGTTGGCCTGAGAGTTGAGCTCAAGAATCACTCAGAATAGCTGTAGTTTTCTCCAGCAATGTTTTGCTGCTAAGGTGGAGAGATGGAGTAGGTAGATGATTGGTTTTAACAAGAGTTGAGACTTTGCTAGACAGGAATGTAGAGGGAGAGGGGCTCAAGGCAGATAAGAATGTGAAGCAGTAATTACAAAGATACACCATAAAGTTCAAGGAGGGTTAACAGAGAAGTGGGATGTGTGTGGAGTTGATGGAGAGTGAAAAGGTGGTAGGGTCAGTAGCCTAGATGTCTGAATGAGGTCAGAGAACTGCTGTAATTCCTAGAGTAAGCTGGAAAGACAGGAGGGTTAGGGTCAGGAAGTTAACAGGCTTGAAACTAAGAATGAAAATATGGTATAGCTATTGGTGATGACAAAAATTTAAGAGGACCATGATAGTAGGAAACTAAGCTTGAATTAAAGACAAAATAAAAAATAAGGCCAGAAGCTAGAGGGCCAAATGACAGATGATCCCAAATTCTTTCCAATAGGTCCTGCCTACAATCCTAGTCCTTTAGACTGCCGGCAGGGGTAGGGGGTAGGCCCAAACACATGTGCTGACTCTCAAAGTCACATCAATGACAAAGCCAGCTCCCCACTTCCTTCTCTTCTTCGACTAAGTTATCAGCCAGTCAAAGATCTAGTGAGAGTGGGGGAAGGATGGCTGTGACCAAATAAAGTGTAAGACTCTTGGAGTTATGTTAAATGCTTAGGTTTAAAAGTTACAATCTTTAAGCTCCCCCAAATCCATCTCATCATTGAAATGATTGCCAATAACTATTTGATTTTGTCCTGAAGGGGGTTAAATTTTGTACCTATCATTAACATATGGTTAACTAAGAAAAAGGTATTACACACAATATGCCAGCAGACATTTGAATTAAATAATCTTGCGATATGATACCTGAAGTTTCACCAGGTTCTGTTGCAGGAAAAGTAACAGTCTTATTTCTTATCTCAACTTTTGTGGAAGGTGGTTTTGTTATTGGTTTTACCAGATGACTAATTAAAGGCTCAGTAACTGAAGAAGGAATTCCAAATGAGCTGGAGGCCAAACGAGTGAAAAGTTCTTCTTGAGTCAAGTCTTCTCGAATTTGAACTTTAACAATTTTCTAAAATGAGCCAAAGAAAGGAATAAGACACAAATGTAGCTACAGTTTTGAAAGAAACAATTTCTATTTTTAAGTCATGGTAGACAAGAGTAATACCATATGAAACAATGATGAATTTAGAATTAAAGTTTACTTAGATCTCAAAGTAAATCTTTGACTTTATCCCCTGTCCTCAAACACCCCCCCTTTTTTTTTTCAAAGTAAATTTTGCAAATTAATAATGGCTTCTAGGCCCCATTCGCCATTCCTGCCTCTACCCAGGAGACTCACTTGGATCGCTAATGGAAAATCTCTATCAAATGCTCTATTTAAATAAGTCTAGTTGGGCTGAAAGAGCAGATACCTTCATTTGATTCCTAAAATGTGTATAAGTGCTAGTATTACAACATTTAAGATATAAGAGAAACGTTGCTCAAAAAAAACTTTGAAAAGTACCTTCTGTCCATTGTTACAGTGTATATAAATCAAACCACTCCATGGGAACATTGAATGTTTTGTGGACAAGGAGGAATTAGGACTCACAAGAATTTGTAGCTTACTCCTTAAAAAAAAAATTTTAATAATGAAAACCAAGAATAGCCTAAACTTTAATAGTAATAACTACAATAGTTATGCTATCCTATCAATAACCAACTATTTCCTTATTACTCAGAAAGAGCAGATAACAGGGGTGAGTTCCCATATACATCTGATTTTGCATCAACTCCAATTCAGTAACTAACAAAAAGTAGCATAATCCCATAAACCTAAGGCAAACTCCCGTGAAAACAGACCATACCATAGAATTACCACTTAAAAAACAATTCAAAATTAAAATTTCTAGAGCATAAGACCAATACTACAAAAGCTCTGAGCCACTTATTAAAGAATAATACTGTCATAGTACAAAGAAGACATAATAGGGAGAAAACTGGGAGAAAACAAGAAAGGAATGAAAAAGATTGTTTCTTTTTCCCCAGTTCCTACATTTTCTGTGTTCACCGTCCTCTTTAAGAGCTATGAGATTTAAAAAAAGACTTTTAAATACGGACAATGTAGTTAGGATTTGTGACTTTAAAAATATCCCATCACAAAAGCTATTTCGGTACACATGTCATAAATGACAGAGAAAGATTATTTTCCACTGCTAATAACTAAACACATAGGACAATGGGAAAAGTTGTCTGTGAACAACTTGTCCTATCATTTCCCTAAATTTTCAACCATTAATTAGTTTAATTGACCACTTTCATCTTAGGAATGTTTCTCTGGGGTGTCCCTGACAATACCTTACCTCAGGTCTCAGTCAAGTAAACTCCTAAAATGCACACTCCGTTATTTTGCAAAAGTAAATAAACTTCATGTTATTGTTCTGTCAAACTGCTATTCCTAAATATGAAGCAACTTTCAGATGTGAATGTTCTGTGCCAACCCAGATACAGTTTCTAAAAAGCTACAGAGCTGTGGCTTTACTGTCTATCAATAATTAAGTTACACATAGAGGGCAGCTGCTTATCAACATTAGGCCCCCAAAGAGTTCCTTATATCTTAGAAAATTCTTTGCAGAAAATGGCAAGCTAGGTTCTTGGCTCAGAAATATTAGGTCAGGAAGCTTTGTCTATAAAATGCCCTTTAGACAAAAGAGGCAGAATAAGTCGGCCCAATCCAAGGTAATAAAAGGTGGAACCATTTGGGCTTTAGAGACCACCACCCTTCATTACAGGCCCGGTGATATCCCTTGCTTTGCAGTTCTGTAGTCAGAGTAATAATGCCAGAAAACATTTTAATGTCTTCTACTCCAGGAACTCTTTCCCACCTCACAAATCGTTCTTGACCCTTATAGGCTATATATGATATCTGGCTATGGACATGGTCTTTACTCCTTTAAGCGGTATGAGTCTTGAACGTACAGAAGTCCCACAGAACCAGACATGACTCACTGTACGGCCAGCACATGGCAAAGTTCTACTGAATAAATTAAATTGGAATAGCATTTGATTCGTAAAAAGTTATCATGCCAGCATCTGAATAACACACCCAGAGGAAAGAGAAGTCATACTTACTCTGGTTCAATAAATCCATGTTGTGGTGTTACCATAAGGCAATGGGCCGGCCAGTACAGCTCAAATTTCAATAATCTAACAGAATTATTTAAAATCTGGAAACGTCCAGTTTTTGCCAGATCACCTATTATATCAGATAAATAAATGGTACTTACATTTAGCATTAGTGAGAAAGACAAAGTTAATAAAGAGTAAAAATAAATCCTAAATAAGTATACTAGTAAACCAGCTTATTTTGCTTTCTTAATTGCCCAGTTATAGGAATTTCAAATCCCTGGTAAAGCAAGACCAGCTGTTTACTCTTGGAAACTACAAAGATATGGAACAAAGTTCAAATACTGAACAAAGGTAGAAAAAAAAATTGTTACCACCTGGTCTTGTCTTAGGCACATACATAGGTACCAGATTTATTCCTACTCTGAACCAACTATATAGATGTTAAGGGTAAAAGAAGCCAAGTGCCAAATGAGTTCTTTGGGCAGAGGACGTGGTGGGAGGAAGAGACCATGTGTCAAAGTGGCTCTGCTGTGCAGGGAACTGGAAACTTGGACTGAGGACCATGGCCTTGTGTCAGAACAATGCTATGGTCAAGTCTGTTAGGTCTCTAGCAGATGAGAGAAGTACCTATGAAAGCCATTGGTCACAGGTGCACAAAATTCACATATATATTCTAGATGAGCCATGCGTACAAAGTAAGTATAGCTCTGGGTTTTGGAATGCATTCCTATAGTGTCGTCACTG
Organism: Furipterus horrens; assembly: GCF_987537825.1. Lineage (NCBI taxonomy): Eukaryota > Metazoa > Chordata > Mammalia > Chiroptera > Furipteridae > Furipterus > Furipterus horrens. The sequence goes on along the minus strand of NW_028327178.1, from coordinate 55,339,228 downwards.
AAATACTCACAAGTAGAAGGGGCTACCAAAATCAAGTGTTCAGGCTGAACAGTCCACATTTCCTCAGAGGACGATTTATCTTGAGGTGGGTGAACAACTTGTGAAAGTGGAGAACTTTGAGGACCTTTAACTGGTAAAACATCCAAAGAAACATTGGCACCATGTTTCCTAAGACTGTCAGAGTCACTAGAGAAAAAGAGAAAAAAAAAAAAAAAAAAAGTTAAAAGTGATTAAAAAAGCACATTACATACTGTATATTTTTCAGTGACTAAAAATTCTTCATATTGTGTATTCTTAAAGTAATGCATAAAAAAATACAGTATTGTCAAATATTACTATAATATTTATTAATAATACTCAATGATTTAATTTCTTTCCTGCCTTGATTTCTGCAGGCTACCTTATGTCTCTTACGATTTACTAGAAAATTATTCAGTATTAAGAATTTAGAGACACGCTGCATCTCCCTCCACAACTAAGAAGGAACACAACTACCTCAAAACTGAAGACAACCAGAAGTTCCAGAAAATCGAGCTCCAAGGGAGTCCAACAAACAAAGATATAAAGAAGAAATACTTGACCAGACCAGTAGGAGGGGACGAAGCTGGGGCAGAGAGGACACAATGTGAAGGTGGTGGCAGCAGCGGTGATAGCAGCTGTGGCTGGCCAGTGGAAAACACAGTCACACATTTAAAAAAAGTAGGGAGGGGGCACCTGGGGAGTGCTCCCAGCACCAGACCAGACCAGACCAGACCAAGCAGCTCACAGTTCCAGCACCCAGAAAAATAAGGTCTCGTTGTTTCTGACTGTAAAAACCTGTGTAGGTTGGGGCGGCGGAAGAAACTGCCAGTGTCTCAGCAGAGACTGTTTGTTTAGAAGGCCCCCACAGTCCTAGAATGTCCACAGACCCATTCACTCTGGGAACCACAGCCAAAGCAATAGTTAAAGGGGTGCTAGTCCAATGCAGGAAGTGGGAGAAGTGCCTGAAAAAGGGGCGCAAACAGAGCAAGTGGCATTATTCCCTCTCAGACCCTTCCCCCACATACAGCACCACAACCTGGTGAAATAGGTCTCCCTGTACTAATGAAAACCTAAGGTTCTGCCCCTTACAACATAACAGGTGTGACAGCTCTACCAAAGACACAGAGGCAAACACAGGAGACCCTCATGTTGAGGAGACAGAGAAGAATGGTCGAAAGAAGTGAACAGATCAAAGTTCCAGTGGGAGAACTAAGCAACAAGGAGATAGCCAACCTAACAGACACAGAATTCAAAACACTGGTGATAAAGATACTCATAGACTTGACAGATATGCTTAAGTACGGCAAATGTATAAGGGAAGAAGTGAAGGATATGCTGAGTGAAACGAAGGAAAATCCACAGGAAACAAAAGGTGAGGGGAAGGAATCCAGGTTCAAATCAATGATTTGGAACATAAGGAAGAAATAAAGTCAACCAGTACAGAACGAAGAAACAAGAACTGAAAAAAATGAGGAGAGGTGTGGGAACCTCTGGGACAACTATAAACATACCAACATCCGAATCATAGGGGTGCCAGAAGGAAAAGAAAAAGAGCAAGAAATTGAAAACTTACGTGAAAAAATGATGAAAGAAAACTTCCCTAATTTGGCAAAGGATATACACACAAAAGTCCAAGAAGCACAGAGAGTTCCAAACAAGTTGGACCCAAAGAGGACCACACCAAGACACATCATAATTAAAATGCCAAAGGTTAAAGATAAAGAGAGAATCTTAAAAGCAGCAAGAGACAAGCAGAGAGTTACCTACAAAGGGGTTTCTACAAGACTAAAAGCTCATTTCTCAAAAGAGACTTTGCAGGCAAAATGTATTCAAAGTGATGAAAAGCAAGGACCTACAATCAAGATTACTCTCTCCAGCAAAGCTATCATTTAGAATGGAAGGGCAGATAAAGTGCTTCCCAGACAAGGTAAAACTAAAGGAGTTCATCATTACCAAGCCCTTATTACATGAAATGTTAAAGCGATTTATTTAAGAAAAAGAGAATCAAAGCTATGAACATTAAAATAACAACAAATTCACTAATATCAACAACAGAACGTAAAACAAAACAAAACAAAAACAAACTAATCAAACAACCAAAATAGGAACAGATTCATAGGTATGGGGATCATTTGGAGGGTTATCAGCTGGGAGGGGGAAGGGAGAGAAATGGGGAAATGCTGTAGGGATTAAGAATAATTGGTTGGTACAAACTAGACATGGGGAAGTTAAGAATAATACAGGAAAAGGTGAAGCCAAAGAACTTATATGCACAACCCATGAACTAAGGCAGGGGTGGGACTACTGGAGGGAATGGGGGTACTTGGTGGAGGGGAGCAAAAGGAAGAGAAATGGGACAACTATAACAGCATAATCAATAATATACTTAAAAAGAAAAATAATTTTTTAACCCAAAACAATAAAACTCTTAATGTACCTAAAACTGGTTTCATGTTGCTAACACCAAAAATCTTTAAAATAAGAAAGTCTTCAGGGAAAAATACCACAGTGAAAAACGCTAATATAGTTTTAAAAGTTTTTAATTAAGTATTGAAACTGTGTTTTCAAATAAGCCTTAGATTACACAAAACTGTAATTTAAATAAATTTTGTAATCATGAAAGCACATCACTTAATTGAAGTTCAACCATGCAGAGTTCAAATTCTCCTACCCTATAGTGGAACATTTTTAGGTCAACACTCAGCAGAGAAATCCCTCTCTTCATTTTCACCCATTGTCCTCTCACCCCTTCCTTTTCAAAGCAGACCTCTACAGCCCCAGAGAAATAATGGAGACACCTGCCAGAAGTCAAAAATAATTATTTTTTAAATTTGATCTCCTTTTTAATCCTGAGGATATTAGAACAAACACACAAAGATCACAGCATTTCTACTTTAACATACATCTGCTTCGCAGCCTCAAAGTTCTGTAGTGTAATTATTTCCATAGCCACCAGCTGAGGGAGTGCCTTGGCAGCACAGAGATTCAAACACACTGGCAGCAGAGTCCAGCTACAGGTCTTCTGTCTCCTGGAGTTTCCAGTATTAAGCACTACAGGTGCAGAAGCCCTTGCTGTTGTCCTTCTCTCCTCCTTGGTTTCTGGTGTTAGCAGTATTCCTGATCTTACAAAATCATCGGCACTTTTTTTAACTTCTTTGCCTTCAGTGTCAGAAATAATTGTTTTTTAAAGTTTATTCTTGGCTTTTTAGCTTCCTAAGAACCAGTTCCTCACAATAAGTGATTTTCAAGATTATCTTAAATATATTGAATTATCTTTAATTGACTATATTAGAAGAAAATAAACATTACAAGTATAAGGAAAAGAAAGCAAGCTGGCATGAGCTAGAGGTGCTGGGGTTATGGAGGTGGGTGGGTGGGAGTCAGGAGAGAGGTTAGTTGGAGGCACTGGGACTTGTAGGCACCGGGAAGTCTCAGGCAATATAAGTTGGCAACACTAGGCCCAGGGAGATAGACCATGTGATGAGAAGATTGGTTAAGAACAGAAGGATTGAGTAACATGTAAATACACTGAGAATAGTAAGGTCAGGGTTCTCAGTACTGGAGAAAAAAGGACAATTAGGGAAAGGAAAACAGGAACACTGTAGAGTGTTAAGATTAGCATCGGAAGTGTCAGTGTAAACTCACAGCTTTAACCTATTTATAGACAGATATGTACACATGTGGATTTATATATAAAGACATTTATTTCCTAGCTCTGTCCACTGAGGAGGCCTAGAAGTAATGACATCTCAAAAGCAATAGCATACCTACTACCTATATCTTGGTTTCAATGCCATTCTCTACTAAAAGGAACCAGGACTTCTAACAGAAGTACTAGCTATTCTAGGGCTTGGACAGGGTTAAGTATAAGATGAGCCTAGAATATCCTGTTCTGCCTCTAGATATGGAAGTGCTCAAAGAATGATGTGGGCACATCTAAAGGATCAAGGAGTCAAATTAAGAGACCAAGTAATGACAGTAAATGATTAATACTGAACCCATGAGTCTGTCCTAATGAATGTAAGTACATAAAAGAGGGAAAAGAAAATCTCTTCCTCATATTGGAAAGATAATGAACAAATGCAAGAAAATGAAATTAGAAAATCACTGTTTGGTAAACAGGATAGTAATAACATGATTCACGCAACAATCATCACCGGTGCTAAAAGTTCAATGAGGACCAAGATAACTCATCTCCAAGTACCTCTCTATAAGATATTAACTAACTTTACAGTGGAGAAAACCTGGCAGACACCATTTTAACTAAATGATACAAATATTTCTAGTAATCGGACAAATCAGCATTGTTTACCATCTGAGACAATGCACTCAGGAAGCAAACAGCATCATTTCTGTGTTGTTCAGAATCTGCAAACTGAGAAATATTTTACAAAGTAAATGGCCTATATTCTACAAAAACATCAAGGTCATTGGTAAGAAAAGGGTTTATATGCTGGCCTAACCTATTTTCTCCTTTTTACCATGGAATGCGTCCCCACCCACAAATACCTTGGTGAAATTCCCTAGATGTTACCTTACTAATGACATCTAGCAAACACACTAATGTCCTTAACTACAGAATGCTTTAACATTATATTCCTGGTCTGTCTAAAATTGTTTATGGTAAATAAACCTGAAATTTATGAATCTGTCAAAGTATAGCAAGCTTTCATGATTGAGATGCTCCATCTTCTGTGTTAATGATATATCACATGCACAACTTCCATTAAATTTGAGCCAGAGGGGAGAATTAATGTTGCAAAAAGGACCTAGGAGGCACAGTTAGTATTCTGGATTTCTTCATGTTTCACCTCAAATTGTTAGTAAAGCTTAATTCTGGTTAATATCTTTGATTCTGTGGCTCTGATTTGATAATCCAACCCTCTGCTATCTCAGTCATGGAAGATAAGGAAAGAGGAACCATTCTATATTAGAAGAGATTAAAGAGACAGGTTTACTAAATGCAGAATGTGATCTTAGATTAAATTCTGGACCAAAGAGAAAAGAGAAAAGTGTCTTATTTATTTGTTTGATTTAACTATGAAAGACAATATTGGGAAACTGGGGAGATTTGAATGGAATCTGTGGGCTAGATTGTAGTACTAACTGTTTCAGTATTACTGTCCTAATTTTGATGGATTTACCATAGTTATGTAAGAGAGCAGTTGTATTTTTAAGAAACTTAAGACTAGCTGGTCATTATGCCTGCAATTTACCCTTAAATGGTTCAGAAAAAATTATGTATACATAAAGAATAATAAGGTAAATGTAGTAAAATGTTAACTGGGGAATCTCAGTGCAGGTAGTATATGGAAGTTCTCTGAATGATTTTTTAACTTTTCTGTAAATTTGAAATTATTTCAACTGAAACAAAAAAATAATCAGTGAAATAAACATTTTGACAGAAAAAACAATAATGAAGAGTACAGGTAAGAGATTAACTACACTAAGAATCAAATAATCCTGAAACCTGTTGACAAATGTTTGTTTGTTTTACCTTTTAGATTCTAAGTTAGATTTCAAAGAAGGTTGAAGAAATTTTCTGCTAGAAATGGGATCTCTGAATTCTCCAATTACTGAAAGTATAATTTTACGCATGTTTCCATAGAAGAGTTGAATATCATTAGGCTGTTGGGGAAGATCATACACTGAAATACAAACAATGTTTGAAACACATAAGTCCACATAATCACACCACAAAATACGAGATAAATTTATGTATATTTACCAGCCACAAAACATTACCGTTAGGTTGGGGGTAGGTGACATTTTGATTTTTAATACTACTGATAAGCATAAAATTATAGGTAGTTCAGCAGGCATCAATGATTAGCAGTTTAGGCTCTGGCCTTCGATTTGAACTATAGCCTTGACAATTGTTAGCTCTGCAACCTTGGCAACTAAACCTCTCTAAGCTTTAGTCGCAAGTATAATATTGAATAACAATCTATCTCGGGTGAGGGGTTGTTGTGAACATTAAAACAAGAATATTTTAAAAGATACATGTGGCACAAATTTATATAAAGCTTACTGTGGGCCAGGCACTGTTTTATTCCCTTTGTACATATTAACCTAGTTGGTTTTCACAACTCTTTGAGATAGGTATTATCTCAACATCAAAGATGAGGAATCTGAAGAACAAAGAGGTTAAGAACACACAATTTATAAGTGGCAGTCTCACAGATAATTAACTTAAGCAAATCTAGAGACTAGGCAATATTAATGTAATTATTGTAGATTAATAAAATATTGCCAGAATTGAACACTTCAGATTAGTCCACCTAAATATATATATACAAGAAATGTTAGAGAACATGTTTGTAGTCTACACATAAATCAGATATTAAGTAAAAACTGAAATTTATAATAACCAAGACATCTGACTATAAAACTTTAAATCAACTGTGAAGATATTTGCCACTAATTACACATTTTACAAAAGCAAGATTATAAATACTTGTAATAGTAATATGCTCAAACGTTCTTCAAAATAGTCATGTTCAAAGTTCAACTGAAACATTCTCATTGGTGATTTATAATAACACAAAACAAAGTGGGATTGTTTCCTTTCAGTCTGAAAATAAGTATACCATCTCAAAAAATCCAGTATTCCTTGAGGTAGAATCTGGCATTCCAAAGACCCCCATGAAGTCCCAATTCAACCCCATCTTAGATGGGTGATTTGGCATCTTCCTTATTTCTTGGTTGGGTTTATAAACACGATCCTTAATATAACACATTTGTTGATTTTGTACAAGGCTCCCTTTCTCTGGAACGTCCTTCCCTATCTGGTTCTCCAAGATTTCTCAACATCCCTGTCTGGTGCAGCTCAGAGGGTTGGGTGTCATACTGCAGCCTAAAAGTTCACTGGTTTGATTCCCGTTCAGGGCATATGCCTGGGTTGCAGGCTCAGTCCCCAGTCAGGGTGCTGATCAATGTTTTTCTCACACACTGATGCTTCTCCCCCTTTCTTTCTCTTTTCCTTCCCCTTTCTCTAAAAATAAGTAAATAAAATCTTAAAAAAAAAAAAGTCCTCTACAGTCACTTCATTCTACATGGGGTACCCTTCCTCTGTGCTTTCCCAGGTTCCCAAACATAGCTCTGTCATTGCACTTTTCACAATGTACCTTAATCATTTGTCCTCTCCTGAGCCTATAAGCCCTTAAAAGGCATGCATTGCACCTTTTACCTTTACATACCGGTACGCCGTACTCTCAATGCATGTTCAATGAATGAATGAATGAATGAAATGTTGCTGAATCATGAAACTATGCCAGGCTCTGAACCTACTACAAACTCAGGCTACCTATTTTCAGTAGGTCTTCACTGTTGTTGCAATGTTACTAAATGTTTGTGTCTCAACTAGGTAGCACAATTCAGTTTAACTCGTTTACTGGGATCTTTCTAGAGGCAAGAAATAAGGAAAGCGAAGCTCAGGGGAGCTGAAGTGGCAGAGATGGGTCTTGAATTGAGTTTCAAAGTCAAATCCAAGGCCCTTTCCATATTCTGCTCCCGTAACACACTGCTGACAAGATCCACTTCTAATCTTTTCATTATTTTTAACTAAACCCTACTGCTGTCTTCCATTTGAGCAGATGTTCTAGACTCATAATTACTGAAAAGATTACAGACTACATCACCTCCACATAGGCATCAGTATCCTTTTTCTTTATCATTTCATATTTCAGAAGCAATCAATATTTCATCATTTAAAAACTAAAAAACAAAAACGAGGGGAACACTACAAAGTGAAATTCTATACTCCTGCAATTTTACCTATGTAGCTATATATAAATTCTAAATTATTTTTATACCAAATTGAGATCTTACTATGCCAGCTTTAAAAATAATATTTTCTCAATAAACAGCTTTTCATGTCGTTAATATAGAATCACACTACTGTTTTAATAGCTTCAAAATATTATATTGCATAATTAAACAATCCCCTACTCTTGGACATTTACATAATTTCTTCTATTATTAAAAAATACTGTAGTGAAAATCTGTACATTTTTAAACAATTTGTATGTCTAAATATATACATTTTGTGTCAGTAATAAATACCATTAAATCCCTGAATTGTTTACATCAAACAGAACTAAATTTCTAAGTTAGAGTCACTCCACCACTATTTAGGATTTTGCCACGATCACACCCTCCAAAACTGTACAGTAGGCAAAACAGCACGGAAATCTCAATGAGTGTAACTTTGTAATCATTAAATTTTAAACAGTAATTAATTTGAGTTTAGTAATAACCATTTCCCTCCTGTTTAAAAGTTTACCCACAGAATAGGTGCAAAAATATTTAATGGCATCTAACATTTGCACTATATAAATGAAAAGTTAGCTATTATTATTATTATTATTCTCATTTTACTGAGAACCCTGAATTTCAGTGATGTAATCTGTCCAAAGTAATAAAGCAGAAACTGGCTCAAACTCTGCCTCACACCGTGATCAAACTAATACTCTTCCTTTTTTACCATATCACTAGATCTAGATAATACTACAAATTCAAAGATTTAAGACATGTTGAAATTCTTACCTTCAGTTACTAGTAGCTCATCTTGAAATCCTTCAGCAAAGTCAATGTTTTGAAGCACACTATGCTCTGGAAATATCTCTTCTAGAATCTGTGGTGTTTGCAACAGAGCTCTGCCAGGAGAGATTTTTATTGAAAGGTGGTTTTACAAATGAAACGACCTTATTTTTATTAGTTTATTTGGCAAATCCAACTAACAACATGATATATGAGTACACAGATCTCATGTACTAATCCTAATAAGTACTTTTTTAAAAAAAACTTGTTTTGGAAGTTCCCTTAAGTTATGGTAGTACAACCATCAGTTTCAGTTAAATATTAACATCAGAATAAGAACTCCCTGATATTAAGAGTAAAAAGAGAGATAAAATTAGATTCTTTTTAGGTCTTACATTTTCATTATTTAAGCTGGTAACAGAAATTTGTCTCAGGGAAAAAAAAAAAGTATGCCAAGAAAATGATACAAATAAGACAAGAGAGAAACATTTAAATTACCATACAACTATGATTATCTTCTAGAGCAGTGGTTCTCAACCTTCCTAATGCCGCAACCCTTTAATACAATTCCTCATGTTGTGGTAACCCCCAACCATAAAATTATTTTCATTGTTACTTCATAACTGTAATTTTGCTACTGTTATGAATTGTAATGTAAATATCTGATATGCAGGATGTATTTTCATTGTTACAAACTGAACATAATTAAAGCATAGTGATTAATCACAAAAACAATATGTAATTATATATGTGTTTTCCGATGGTCTCAGGCGACCCTTATGAAAGGGTCATTCGACCCCCAAAGGGGTCGTGACCCACAGATTGAGAACTGCTGTTCTAGAGAATGATTAATGTGTGAGAACAGAAATGTAAATTTCTCTGTAATATTAGATATTCATAAACAAATGAAATCTCATTACTCTAAATCTGTGGCAAACTGGAGTTCTAAAACAATCCCTTAATTTCTATATTCCAGTGGCAAGAGAAAGAAATATCTGGTAATCTAATTTCTACAAATGTCTGTTCCTATTTCTAAAATACATAATTGAGAAATAAAGCCAGGTTCAAAGTTCAGTTCTTCAAACTGGGTCTATTCTAACATCAGGTAGATACTTATCACTATGCTCTCTCTTTGTAAACCTTCCAATAATCCTCAACAGATTAAAAATAAAACAAAATTTTCTACATTCTGCACCAGAATAAAATACAGCAGAACATAAAAGTTGGAAGAAGGAAAGGCTGGTATATACATATAACCAGTTTCGTACTGGGAGTTAATGATTTCCTACTAACAGATGAAACACCGTGAACTTCACAATTATTTTATATTTAGTCTTCTAGGCTAGGAAATACAATTTGATAATATAAGAACTCTGAATTCAGCATACAAGAGTGTTAGCTATGTTAAATCATACCTGAACCTAAATACCTAAATTAACATTCCAGCACATTAAACTATATTTAAACTAGATGTAACAAATTTTCTAGAAGTACATGCTTTTAGTAGCTAGCCGAGTTAAATATCCCACACATTTCTAAAATTCCTTTCAAATAACTTACAGCCTTCTTAGAAATATTCCAACTAAGTCAGGTGTGTTTAAACAATATACTTTTAGTAGTTCTTAAACTTTTTCTGAAATCATCTACCATCACTACAAAGATGGTCGTCCTATGCAAACATAGATGAGTTTCCTACAGGCATTTCTTATCAGCTACACAAATTTTACCAAGATATTTTTCATCTATCGGTTCATTAATAAGTAGTGAAACATTTTATAAATTTCAAATCCCAAACCATTTTTAAAGTCTTCATTATTTCTACTGAATAGTTCCCAGTACCATCTAAGGCAAGTAACCTACCTTCGATACTGCTGTCGTGAAATTTCATCTCCACCAAAGAAGTATATAGTTGACAGTTCTCTTGTAGTTTTGTGATTGCTATCTCTGTCTGATGGATTATATATTATAGTAACATCCTGATGCCAAGAAAACAGTCAAACTGAATGTTAAATATTTTTTGAATAGATTATTTCAACTCTTAATAAACTGTTACATTAGCCTAACAGTCAATGTAGACATGAATGCAAATGTATAGCATTTCCAAGAAGATAAGTACTTCTACTCCTCTATACATTTCAAATATCTTTTTTAGTTTTTGGCCATAAAATACACACTTATTAATTTAACCTAAAAATTAGTTTATAATTTTAGTAAAGAGACTTTCATACTTACTTCTTGTGTATTTTCCTTAAGCACAAATTTATCTGGAAAAATCCTTAATACTTTAGGATCCAGGAAAACTTTTTTCTGAGAATCCTTAAATCCTACAGCTTTAACAAAAGCTGCCCGAGAGCCAGTGTTACGAATAGAAAAAACAATTTTACTTTCTTTGCCAGGTATTAAGTCATTCATTATTACCATGTAACTATCAGATAATTTTTTAACACCTTCCAAAATAAGATTACTTGTTCCTCCATATCCAGACAAAGGTATCTGAAAGAGCAGAAAATATATACATTCAAAATTATTTTTATGTAAGCAGAAAGCAGATTAAATTAAGGTCAGAGAAGAAAACGCAAACATTAGATTTAATACAATTAAATTATTCTTTGTGTACTTTGGCTAGTAGTTATTCCACTTCCAGTCCAGCATTATATTAAAGAGATACAAAATTATTTTCCTTTCAACATGTTAAGAAAATTGTTTCATTATTATGAAAGCCAAATTTAAATAATAAAGGGATTAGTACATTATAGATATACTTGCTTAGAAAGTATTTAGAGTGAAACATACTGATGTAATTTACTTCGAAATGCATTAAAAAATAGATGAACTGATGGATGGTTAGACATGTATAAAAGAAATATAGCAAAACACTAATTGCAGCAGCTAAGTGGCAGGCTATGTGAGTTTACTGTATAGTTCTTTCAACTTTCCAGCATTCTAAATTTTTGAAATGAAATGTTTTGGGGGAAAAAACTCTATTACTTTTCAAACATTCATTATAAGAATTCTTTTTGTATTTTCAAAGCCTAAGGTATCACAAATACGTGAGTAAAAGGTTAAGAATGACTGAATATAATGAAATCTAACTAATGATAATAAGTCCAAAGATTCATTAGGAAGAAACTATTACTCTAGAGCAGGGTTTCATAACCTCAGTACTGTGGACATTTTGAGCCATCATTTGTTGTGGGGAGGGCCGTATTGTGCATTATAGGATATTGGGCCGCATCACTGGCCTCTACCCACCAGATGCCAGAAGCACCATCTTCCCACTCCAAGTTACAACAAACAAAGATGTCTCCAGAAATTTCCAAATGTCCCCTGGCCGTTCTACAACACTAGACAACAGAGAGCTAGTGTGAACATCTAGACCCTGCCTACAGATAACATGGGCTCTCTAATCAGGTAGCCTGAATGTGAACCGGTCCTGGACCATGTAATGATTAAGAGTAGTGACTGGCATACACTCAGCATGCAATAAATACATTTTTATTGTAGTCCCATCATGCTGTATACAGAGCATAGATAATTTCATTTCTTTCTCAGAACCAAACCAGGAAATTGGGGTGACAATTATTTGCATTTCAGATAAGGGAGTGAAGCACATGCAAGTTAAGTGACTGATCCAGGGTGAGTGTGAAGAACAGAGACAGGGTTGTTCCCGATTCTCACATCCTAGAGTTAAGTGCTCTTCCAACATTGAACCAGGCTACTTATCTCCACAAAGATACATCAAAGTTAATGGTGTAAGTCTTCTTGTGAGATAAGAGCCATATTCTGTGCACTTCAGGTCCCATTCAGCCCACCTCTCAGAAGATAGGTGGCATCTGCCCCCAGTAGGACTTCACTAAGATCCTGGTTTGTCTTAAGAGAACACTAACCTAAACTTCTGTTTGACTGACTATCAAATCAAATGGTTCTGCCCTAAACCATCAGAGATTCTTGCTTAGGAATAACCTCAAAATCTTGGCTAGTAGACCTGAAATTATTTATATTCAGGATAGTCTAAAAGATACAACTCATTCAGTCCTCTCCACAAACCACATGCCCTGTACTTGAAACCAGACACAATACTCTGGGATTGTGTCCTGGGCTCACCTGTAAAGACTTTATTTCTAAAAATGACCATTTACATCTTTAAACAATTTTGCCCACCATAGCTCACAGGGCCAACTGAAGAGTTCCAGAGAAAACATTCAAGCTTCAGCATCAAATAAAGCTGGATTTGTCATTAATAGCTATTTAAAAACAAAAAAACAAAAACCTTTTAGGTATCATTAATTTTGTAATTTATCACATTCTCTCTTTGTTGCTAGGAAATGAACCAAAATTTTAGTTTCAGCCCCAGTGCCAAAAAAAATGGACAGTTTTAAGATATGCACATTAGTGAAGCTTGAGTTTCATTTTCCTTTTCTCAATGATTTATCACTTTTATCTCTTAGTGCTCTCAATTTATCTAAAGAAATAACTTGAGGGGGGACCAAGATGGCCGCGGAGTAGGAACAGTGTTCTCAGCTCGCTCCTGTTAAGGAGACAATCCAGGAGGAACAAACTCGGGGAGGAATGACTGAGTGAGTGGGAATATCTGCTAACGTGAACGGGGAGGAGATCGTGGGAGCAGCGTGGAGGGGGGTGGAGGGGTTTATCACAAACTGCAGGCTGAGTCATTCTGAGACTCCGTGCGTTTGCAGTATCAAGCCGGAGAGCGCACTAGCCAGGAGTGAATTCTTGTAGGGAGTTAGGGAGAGGATTTGGCCGAAAAAGCCAGAGGAGGGAGAGAACAGTGAACAATCAGGACTGGGAGAAACTGTGATCGGAGTCTAGAGAGAAACATCCTCAGCTGCAACCTCCGACCAAAAGCTCGGCATCCCGGGCTCACCCAGCACTTGCGCTAGGGCCCTACAGAACAAAGGAGCAGTTTTGGGGCAAGGAGAACGGCAGCACAGAAAAGCTGCTGCGGAACTCAGGACCGGGGGAGAACTGTGTTCTTGAAATCAGTGTTTGCTCTTTAGTCGCGCTAGAATCCCACAGAACAAAAGGCAGGTTTGGGGCTAAGAGAGAAATAGGATGTGCAGGGTGTGTAAGTAGGGAAGAGAGCGGAGGTGGAGGTTCTGGAGGGGAGATGGTTTTAGGGCAAGGAGAAGGGGCCGCAGGGAAGGGCTGCTGCGGAGCTCCAGACAGGCAGAGAGCTCCGGGGAAGGAGAGTGCTGCGCTGACCGACCACACTAGAGTCCCACAGAACAAAGGGACGGTGCTGTGGCGGGAAGAAAGATAGAGCGCGCAGGCCGATAGACAGGGAAGCCAGCGGAAGCAGTAGCTCGGAATAGAGAAAGTTTTGGGGCAAGGAGAAGAGCACAGGCAGGAAAGCCACTGCAAAGCTCCAGACTAGGGAAGAGGCCCTGGGCAGAAAAGGGCCACTGGGCCCGGCACTTTGACCGACTGTGCCAGAGTCCTGCAGAACAAAAGGACGATCTTGAGACAGGGAGAGAGATAGGGTGCGCAGGCATATAGACAGGGAAGAGAGCAGAAGCTGTAGCCTGGGAATAGAGACAGGACTGGAGGCAGGGCGGGGATTGCTGGCAGGCACAGGCTGGACCAACAGAGGGAAGGAGTAGCTGGACAAGCCTGAGGAGGGCTGAGGCTGCCTCAGGAGGGGACAACTAAAGGCAGCTCACAGCAGAGCGGTGGTAGGCCCACGAAAAAAAGACTAGCAACCCCAGAATCAAGCAGAACCCTCCCACAGCCAGCCAACCAACCAGAAAAGATTTGACACTCATGGAATTTTGAATAGGAGCAGACTCAGGAAGGAAGCAAGGAAAAACCAAAAAATAAACAAACCAAAAATACCTAGAGACTGTGCATAAAAGTTGAATTGAGTTAAAATCCTCATTCTTTTATCTCTCACTCTCTAACTACCCCTACCGTCAGTCCCTTTTTATTCTCACTCCTTTTCTCCCCTCCCCTTCCCTCCCTTCTCTCCCCTTAGCATTCTCCCCTGCATCCTATTCTCAGTTAATTTTATAATTTTAAGTTCTCTCCCTCTCTCACCCTCTCCTTTCTCTGCGCTACGCACCTTCAACTTTATTAAGTTTCTTTCTTTATTTTGTCCCCCTTCAGTCTACATTCATTTTTCTTTCATCTCTTGTCCTTATTTTCCTTCTCTCCCTATACATAATCTCTCTCTCTCCCTATTACACTTTATATTCTAATCTCTTAATATTCAAATTATAATTCTAATCTATCCCCCTCTCCCTTTACTCTCCCATTCTTACCCCTTCTCTTTTTCTACCCCATCCCCCCACTTCTTTCCCTACCTCTTGTATTTCTCTCCTTCATCCTATCTTTTGCCAACTCTTCAATTTCAATCCTCCCCGTCCTAATATCTCCTCTTCCTCCTGATTTCCTTCCCTCCTCTGAGCTCTTTTCCTCCCAAATCCTCTTGCTTTCCTATCTCCTATTCCTCTCTCTCTATATTCACCTTTTCTCTCTATCTTGCAACTTTATATCATGTTTTAATCTCCTAATCTTTTTTATAATATAATTTAAAAAAGAATTTTAATCCAGTCCCCTCTTTTCTACCTCCCCTTCTTCTTTCGTTCTCTCTCCTACCCTTCTCTTCTCTACTTTCTCTCTCTCTTTCCTCTCTCCCTTCCTGTCTTGATATTTTCTACTCTGTATTTTTATCCTTAAAAAATTCTCTCTCAATCTATTTCCTACCTTCTAACCTCCCCAGCCCTCTTTTTCAATTTCTGGCTGTCTGTCAACCTGCATGTCTGTTGTGTCTACCCTACCTCCCACGCTAATCATATAGTATATACCGATTATATAATCCCAATACTATACACTTCCACTTTCACACTCCACACTGTAACCCTCCCCTCCTTTTCAAACAGACAGTGTAAGTGTTCACTGCTCTCTTACATAACCTTGATCCCAATTGCTAATATTAATACTCTATCAATTTCCAGCTCAAAAATTACCCTTCCTTCATTTAAAACAACTCCTTTCTGTTTCTCCTACGAAATAAGAGTCCCAGTATCTCCACAAGTATATTAACACGGGCTCATTTGCAGCCTATAGTGGGATTGTATTTGGGGGAGACATTGGAGGGTGTGGGTTTCTTGCCTGGGTTGTGTAATTATGTTTTAGCAGCACCTTCACAAAAGATCTCAAGACAAGGTGGGCAGAGTGACTCTCAATCAACTAACCAGAGAAAAAGATCCACCAAAAAGTAGCTGAAATACAACCAGACAGATTAAAGAAATATCATCAAGGACAACACAGACGGAGATCCAGGAGGGCGGAGGATAAGTGGAAGCTACACTAACCCCCTCCCAGGACCAGCCAGTGCTGACTCAGCCCCAGTACAGCAGACAGACCATCCCCCTCCAAGTGGTGTCATACTAAGGGGAAATAAAAGCCCTGCCTACAGGAATTAAGTTGCCACACCCACGGTCCTTAAACCTGACGGCTGATCACAGATTGAGTATAGTAACAACTAAAAAGAGAGACAAAGGCAGTAGATCCCTGGAAGTCTCCAACAGGCTGCCTAGGGCCAGTCTGGTACATGATCTGACGCTACCAGAGGCAGATCCAGGAAGAACTGATCATTCTAAGAAGCACCAACAAACAAAAGGAATCACAAAAATGGGGAGACAGAGAAACAACCCCCCATCAAAAGGAAAGGTAGAATCCCCAGAAAGAGTGCTAAATGAAATAGAGGGGAGCAAAATATCAGATACAGAATTTAAAACATGGATTATGGAGAAGCTAAATGAGATCAGCGGAAACTACAAAGAACTCCAGAAAAACTACAGTGAACTCCAGAAGAAATATAAGGAACTTACTGAGAATTATACCAGTATCAAAAAGGACATGGAAGCTATCAATAAGAGCCAGGAGGAAATGAAGAATACAATCTCTGAATTGAAGAACACAGTAGAAGGAATTAAAAGCAGGCTAGAGGAAGCAGAAGATCGGATCAGCGAGCTGGAGGACAACGTACACAAAAAACTCCCAGACAATGCAACAAAATGAAAAAAGACTGACCAAGACTGAAGAGGTTCTAAGACAGCTGCAGGACAACATGAAACGTAACAATATCCGTATCATTGGAATTCCAGAAGGAGAAGAAGAAGAGCAAGGGATAGAAAACCTCTTTGAAAAACTAATGACAGAAAACTTCCCTCACATGAGGAGAGAAAGAGTCACGCAAATCCAGGAGGCACAGAGGGTCCCAATGAAGATGAACCCCAACAGGCCCACCTCAAGAAACATCATAATTAAAATGGCAACATCCAAAGACAAAGAGAGAATCCTAAAAGCAGCAAGAGGGTAACAACTAATAACATACAAGGGAGCTCCAATAAGGCTATCCTCAGATTTCTCAGCAGAAACACTACAAGCCAGAAGGGAATGGCAAAAAATATTCCAAGCAATGAAAAACAAAGGCCTACAACCAAGAATACTCTACCCAGCAAGGCTCTCATTCAAAATGGAAGGTGAAATAAGGAGTTTCTCAGACAAAGGAAGACTAAAAGAATACATCTCCACCAAACCAGCAATGCAAGAGATGCTAAAGGGTCTGCTCTAAGAAGATAAAGAAACAGAGAGAAACAGAGAAGAACACGAGTACAAAGGGGGAAAATGACAATGAATAAGTACTTATCAGTAATAACCTTAAACGTAAATGGATTAAACGCTCCAATTAAAAGACATAGGGTAGCTGAATGGATTAGAAAGAATGACCCACATATATGCTGTCTACAAGAGACCCACCTTAGAACAAAAGATCTACACAGACTGAAAGTAAAGGGATGGAAAAATGTATTCCAAGCAAATGGACATGAAAAAAAAAGCCGGGGTAGCAATACTTATATCAGACAAAACAGATTTCACAGCAAAGTCCATAAAAAGAGACAAAGAAGGGCATTTCATAATACTTAAGGGAAAAATCCATCAAGAAGATATAACCCTTATAAATATATATGCACCCAACTTAGGAGCACCCAAATATGTAAGGAAAATTTTGAAAGACTCCAAGAAAGATATAGGCAGCAACACACTCATCGTAGGGGACTTTAACACCCCATTGTCAACAATGGACAGATCTTCAAAGCAAAGAAACACCAAAGATATTGAGGCACTGAACAACACTTTAGATCAAATGGACTTAGTCGATATATATAGAAGTTTACACCCCAAAGAAGCAAAATATACATATTTCTCAAGTGCACATGGAACATTTTCAAAGATAGACCACATGGTAGGACACAAAACAAGCCTCAATAAATTCAAGAAAATTGAAATTATATCAAGCATCTTCTCAGATCACAATGCCTTAAAATTGGAAATCAACCTCAAGGAAAAAACTCAAAAACATTCAAACTCATGGAGAATGAATAACATGCTATTAAATAATGAATGGGTTAACAATGACATCAAGGAAGAAATCAAAAAGTTCCTGGAAACCAATGATAATGAACACACAACAACCCAAAACCTATGGGATACAGCGAAAGCAGTCTTAAGAGGAAAGTTCATAGCAATATAAGCCTACCTAAAAAAGCTAGAAGAATCTCTAATAAAAAATTTAACCCTACAGCTACAAGAACTAGAGGAAGAACAACAAGCAAAACCCAGATCAAGTAGAAGAAAGGAAATCATCAAGATCAGAGCAGAATTAAATGACATAGAGTCTAAAGTAACAATTCAAAAGATCAACAAAAGTAGGAGCTGGTTCTTTGAAAAGATAAACAAAATTGACAAGCCTTTAGCCAGGCTCATCAAGAAAAAAAGAGAGAGAACCCAAATAAATAAAATCAGAAATGAAAGAGGAGAAATCACAACTGATACCACAGAAATACAAAGAATTATAAGAAATTATTACGAACAACTGTATGGCAAGAAATTTGACAACCTAGAGGAAATGGACAGATTCCTGGAAAACTATAGTCTGCCCAAACTGAATCAAGAAGAAGCAGAAAGTCTGAATAGACCAATAACAGCTAGCGAAATTGAAGCAGTAATCAAAAAACTCCCAGCACACAAAAGCCCAGGACCAGATGGCTTCACAAGTGAATTCTACAAAACATTTAGGAAAGAACTAACTCCTATCCTCCTCAGACTATTCCAAAAGATACAAGAAGAGGGAAGACTCCCAAACTCGTTCTATGAAGCCAGTCCAAAACCAGGTCAAGACACAACAAAGAAAGAAAACTACAGACCAATATCGCTGATGAACATAGATGCTAAAATCCTCAACAAAATATTGGCAAACCGGATCCAGCAACACATTAGAAAGATCATACACCACGATCAAGTAGGATTCATCCCAGGGATGCAAGGATGGTTTAATATTCGCAAATCAATAAACATGATACACCACATACACAAAATGAAAGACAAAAACCACATGATCATATCAATAGATGCGGAAAAAGCATTTGATAAAGTACAACACCCATTTATGATAAAAACTCTCAGCAAAATGGGAATAGAGGGAGCATACCTCAACATAATAAAGGCCATATATGAGAAACCTGAAGCCAACATCATACTCAATGGGCAAAAACTGAGAGCACTCCCCCTGAAATCAGGAACAAGACAAGGATGTCCGCTCTCTCCACTCCTATTCAACATAGTCTTGGAAGTTCTAGCCACAGAAATCAGACAAGAAAGAGAAATAAAAGGCATCCAAATTGGAAAAGAGGAAGTAAAACTGTCATTATTTGCAGATGACATGATAGTGTACATAGAAAATCCTTTAGACTCCACAAAAAAACTACTCAATCTAATAAGTGAATTCGGCAAAATAGCAGGATACAAAGTCAATATTAAGAAATCGAAGGCATTTTTATACACCAACAATAAAAACTCAGAGATAGAAACTGAAAGAAAAATCCCATTTACCATAGCAACAAGAAAAATAAAATACCTAGGAATAAACTTAACCAAAGAGGTAAAAGACCTGTACACAGAAAACTACATAACACTGAAGAAAGAAATTAAAGAAGATACAAATAAATGGAAGCGTATACCATGCTCATGGATGGGAAGAATCAACATCATTAAAATGTCCATACTACCCAAAGCAATTTATAGATTCAATGCAATCCCTATTAAAATACCAGCAACATATCTCACAGACCTAGAACAAATACTTCAAAAATTTATATGGAACCAAAAAAGAGCCCGAATAGCCACAGCAATTTTGAGGCAGAACACAGTAGGAGGAATCACAATACCCGATATCAAACTATACTACAAGGCCACGGTAATCAAAACAGTCTGGTACTGGCATAAAAACAGACATATAGATCAATGGAACAGAATAGAGAGCCCAGAAATAAGCCCAGGTTCATATGGTCAACTAATATTTGACAAAGGGGGAAAGAACATCAAATGGAATGAAAAGAGCCTCTTCAACAAATGGTGTTGGGAGAACTGGACAGGGACATGCAAAAAAATGAAACTAGACCACCAGCTCACACCATACACCAGAATGAACTCAAAATGGATCAAAGACTTAAATGTAAGCCGTGACGCCATAAAAGTCCTAGAGGAAAAAATAGGCAGGAAAATTTCAGATATCCCACGTAGCAACATTTTCACTGATATATCTCCTAAGGCAAGGGAAATAAAGGAAAGAATAAACAAATGGGACTACATCAAACTAAAAAGTTTCTGCTCAGCCAAAGAAAACATCAGCAAGATGCAAAGGAAACCAACCATATGGGAAAATATATTCGCCAATGACATCTCAGACAAGAGATTGATCTCCAAAATATATAAAGAACTCATACGACTCAACACCAAGAAGACAGACAACCCAATTAAAAAATGGGCAAAGGACCTGAACAAACACTTCTCCAAAGAAGACATACAGAGGGCCCATAGACATATGAAAGTATGCTCAACATCACTAGCCATCAGAGAGATGCAAATTAAAACCACAATGAGATACCACCTCACACCAGTCAAAATGGCAATCATCAACAAATCAACAAACAACTTGTGCTGGAGAGGATGCGGAGAAACGGGAACCCTGGTGCATTGCTGGTGGGAATGCAGATTGGTGCAGCCACTGTGGAAAACAGTTTGGAATTTCCTTAAAAAACTAAAAATGGAACTGCCTTTTGAACCAGCAATTCCATTGCTAGGATTATATCCAAAAAATCCCGAAACACCAATTCAAAAGAACCTATGCACTCCAATGTTCATAGCAGCACTATTTACAATAGCCAAGTGCTGGAAACAACCTAAGTGCCCATCTGTAGATGAGTGGATCAAAAAACTGTGGTACATTTACACAATGGAATTCTATGTAGCAGAAAGAAAGAAGGAACTTCTACCATTTGCAACAACATGGATGGAACTAGAGAAAATTATGCTTAGTGAAATAAGCCAGGCAACAAAAGAAAAATACCTTATGCTGTCACCTATTACAGGAAACTAATGAACAACACAAACAAATGAGCAAAATTGAACCAGAGGTATGTAAACAAGAAGTAGACTAACAGTAACAAGGGGGGCGGGGGGGAGGAAAAGAAAGGTGTAAGGGGATGGGTCAAGTTAAAAAATATATATATACATGAATGACCCACAGACAGGTGAAACTGAGTGGGGACTAAATGTGGGGGAGGGGAGGGACAGGGTGCAGGGAAACAAGAGGGCTAAAAAAGTGAGACAACTGTAATGGAAAAACAAACCAAAATTTTTTAGTGGGGGAAAAATGAAAATATGAAGAATGGAAATGCCAGTTCAGTGAATATTAGGACAAAGATTTTCCTTCACGTTGTATATTTTTTCCCTATTTGATCCCTCCAGAGTTTGGCATTCTAAACAAGTAAGTAATGACATAAGTTCCTTTGCATAGAACTAATAAGACCAGTTGTCAACAGAGGTTCTTTTTTTTTTTTTTTTTGACCAAGTCTTTGACTGGAATGTCAAGCCTAAAGGAAACATACTTGGGCTCAGATTGTTACCAGAAAGCCCTGAGGAACTGGGAATGACTTTCAAAGGTAATAAAAGCCCGTGAGATAAAAGGCCTGGTACCATGGTTGGTTGTGCGGTCCACAGCAATCTTTCCAGGGAAGGAACGAAGGTTGTTTTCCTGAAAGATGGCTAGAAGGGACCTTAAGGCACAAGGAAAGACCAGAAAGACTTGGAAAAAACAGGTGTGTACAGGCAAGGATGAATGCCAGATATGTGGCACAGCTTCTGTGCCCTGAAGAACAGACTGAAGGTCACCCCAAATATTCCTTGGGTAAGTTCCAGCAAAGCAGAACTAAAGATCATAAGTGATCATTTGCTGCTCTTATGTTTATGCAAACGAACAGGATAAATTAAAAATGGACTTAATGTAGTCCCTTTAAAGACAAAGAGGGTAACCTTAGGGAGAAAACTTATTATTCAAGGAAAATCACAATGATCAGTAGTAGAGTATAAAACAGGGCAACTAACCGTCTTAAAAGTTTCTTCTCCAGATTTAGAGACTTGTTTGCGGGTTATGTTACATAAATTAACACGTGTTTTTTGTTTTCAAAGGACATAAGCCTATGATCGCATTACCTGAGTGATTATCTGTACGCATAAGCCTCACTTAATCCTCTCTGCAGTGCTGCCTCCTGAGACTCAACGGTTTGGCTGAACTAAATGGCTGGGTTGGGGAAGAATGGGGTGGTCTGTGGGCTTCACTTTAAAACGGGTTTCTCTTTTCTATCCTAATGGCTTGGACAGAAAAGGCCCAGAGGTCTGAGAGGGAGAAAAACCTAAACTATTTACCTCAGCCCAAACTAAGTATAATGGGCAAAAGGGTTTTGGACAGGCGAGATGTGCCTAGCACACCTTCTTACAAAGAAACTTTTTTTTTTTTCCCTAATATGGAACATTGAAAAATTAATCCCTGCCTTTTGTCATCTAGTAGTTATGGATTGAATGATGTCTTTTAACCCTTTTCGCCAAATCTGTTGCCCTCAGAACACAACAAGGACACCAGCCTGTTGAACCAAGCACGCCGTTGACTGGAGGCAGCCAACTGACCTGGAGTCTGCACGATCCTTCCCCATGTGGGAAGGCCACCCTCCCCTCCACACCCCCACTCTTATTAGGGTTTTCTGGACCCAAGGGTAGGTAGGACGACGACCATGTCCAGCTTGAAGCAGCTAGAGGAGCTTGAGACCTTCGCCCATTGTCCTTTACAAGATTACAAAGGGTCCTAATATTTGAGAGGGGGGGGATAGTTAATTTTTACGAACCAGGGGTATGGACTTGGGGGGGATTGCTGGTGGAGGGGGGTGCTGGGGGGAGGGGAACAAGGGGGAGAAAATTGGAACTGTTGTAACAATATAATCAATAAAAATCATAAAAAAAAAAAAGAAATAACTTGAAATCCTTTAAGAAATAATAATGGGAATAAACAGATATGGAAACTACTGTCTTTGTATTCCTATCTGAAACAGTTAAACAAATGGTGTCAACAGATACTTTTAATTGAAAAAATAAAATTTACTTAGATAGTATCTTAAACAGTTTGATCTGCATTTGCCAAAAAGAAAATGTGTTCTTGAAAAGTCAGCTATATTTCAAAGTTCTTAAACTGAAATGAAACTTAAAAGTATTAGAAGAGATTATTACTTATAGGAATACTATGGTGCCTTTTACAACACGACAATTCTAAAAATACATAACATATTTTTCGCTCCATAAGATGCACTTTTTTCCCCCCAAAGTGAGGGGAAAATATCTGTGCATCTTATGGAGCGAGAATTGCATCACAGACTGTGATGTGTATTACCTGACCTGTCAGCAGTGGCGAAAGCTGTTAGAAGAGGAAATGGTGGGCCCATGTGAAACCCCTGGGGACGCTTAAATGTCCCACTTTACTGCTGAATTTCAGGGCGTCCCGTCAGTATGAAGATAGGGAAGAAAATGATATCAGTGATTGTAAGCGACTGAGCTTCATAAATTCTGACACTAGCGATGATGAATTCTTGGGGTTCCCAGAAAACTAGAAGAGTCCTTGAACTTCAAAGTCTCTCCTCATTTGTTTTCTTGTCCTTTGTTTTTGACATGAAAGAGACAACGCATTTATTATGTTATTTCAATTATCATTTTGTTTGTGAGAGTGGGAAAGTTTGGATTCAAAACATTATTTTGGGACTTCTGGCCAAAATGGAGGTGTAGAAAGACACACTGCGTCTCTCTTCCACAATTAAGAAAGAATACAACTACCTCAAAACTAGAAACAACCAGAAGTTCCAGAAAATCAAACTGCATGGAAGTCCAGCAAACAAAGATATAAAGAAGAAATACTCATCCAGACAGGTAGGAGGGGCGGAGCCGAGGTGCAGAGGATGCGGTGTCGTGTTGCCAGCGGCAGGCCAGCGGAAGAGAAATCACACATTTTAAAAAGTCAGGAGGGACACTAGGGGAGCGTTCATAGCTCCTCACTGGACCTTGAAGCTCACAGTTCCTGAACCAGGGAAAATCAAGCCTCATTGCCTCTTACTGTGCAGACCAGTGGGGGTTGGGGTGGATGCAGAAACTGCCGGTCTCAGTAGAGTCCGCTTGTTTAAAGGGTCCCCACGGTCCTAGAACCTCCGCAGACGAACCCACTCTGGGAACGATGGCCAGGGCAGCAGCTAGAGGGGTGCCGGTCTGGTGCGGAAATGGCAGACATGCCTGGAAAGGGGGCGAGTGCTGGCCAGGCGGCATCGCTCCCGCTGGGACCCCTTCCCCACATACTGCACCACAACGAGGAGAAATAGAACGCCCCTTACAACATAATAGGAGCGACAGCTCTACCTGGGACGTGGAGGCAAACAAACACAGGAGCCTGTCAGAAAGAGGAGACAGAGAAGTATGGCCCAAAAGGGGGAACGGATCAAGGTTCCAGTGGGAGAACTAAGCAAAGAGGAGATACCCAACCTAACATATGAGGAGATAGCCAACCTAACAGATGCAGAATTCAAAACACTGGTGATAAAGGTGCTCACAGGTTTGACAGATATGCTTGAGTACCGCAAAAACATCACAGAAGTGAAGCCTATGCTAAGTAAAACGAAGGAAAATCTACACAAAACCAATGGTGAAGGGAAGGAAACTGGGGTTCAATTCAATGATTTGGAACATAAGGGAGAAAGAAACAGTTAACCAGTGCAGAATGAGGAAGCAAAAATTGAAAAAAATAGGAAAAACTTCCCAAATTTTGTGAAGGAGATGGACATACAGGTCCGGGAAGTAGAGAGGGTCTCGGGCGAGCTGGATCCAGACGGGACCACAACAGGACACATCATGATTGAGATGCCAACAGTGAAAGATAAAGAGAAAGTCCTGGGGGTATCAAGAGAGAGGGGGAGAGTTGCCTACAGGGGAGTGCCTATACGGCTATCAGCTGATTTCTCAGAGGACACTTTGCAGGCAGGAAGAGACTGGCAAGCAGTATTCAATGTGATGAAAGGCAACCTGTAACCAGGATTACTCTATCCAGCAAAGCTATCATTTGGAATGGAAGGGCAGATGAAGTGCTCCCAGACAAGGTAAAGCTAAAAGAGTTCACCATCACTAAGCCATTATTATATGAAATGTCAAAGGGACTTACTTAAGAAAAAGAAGATCAAAATATGAACACTAAAATGACAACAAACTCACAACTATCAACAACTGAATCTAGAGGATCCAAGATGGCGGATGAGTAAGTGGAAGCTACACTAACCTTCTCCCAGGACCAGTCTGGATTTACAACTTAGTTTTGGAGAAATAATCTGGAATAACCAATCGAACACTAGCTGGAAAGAAGTCTTATAACCACGGAGAGACAGAAAAGGCCGCTACATCACAACTTCACCGGTAGGGAGTGCGGAGACGCGGAAGGGCTGGCTGGGCTCCCACGGGTGGCAGCTGAAGGGACTGAAAAACAGCTCAACAGCCGGGGTTTCCCCCTGAGAAGGGCAGGGTCTAAACCCTCAGCTGGGCTTCCCAGCCTACAGCAACAGAGTGGAAAGTAAAATAGTATCCAGTTGTGAAAAGCGAAAAGCCACAGGGTTTCTTGCTAGATAGAGAGAAACAGCAGGAGAAAAAGAGCTCCTAAGTGGATCACATACAAAAATATTTTGGCCCCCACTTACTGGGCTCAAGCAGAGGGAAGGCAGAGAGGACCGGAGACACTTGGGGAGACTTTGGCGTGGTGGCTTTGAGGGGAGAACTGGGGGAGCAGCCGACCGGGTACCAGTGCTGACTCATCCCCAGTACTACAGGCAGACCATTCCCCTCCAAGTGGCGTCAGCCTGAGGGGAAGCAAAAGCCCTGCCTACAGGAATTAAGCTGCCACACCCACGGTCCTTAAGCCTGACGACTAATCACAGATTGAGTAGATTAACAACTAAAAAAGTCAGACAAAGGCAGTAGATCCCTGGAAGTCTTCAACAGGCTGCCTAGGGCCAGAATAGTACATGATCTGATGCCACCAGAGGCAGATCCAGAAAGTGCAGATCATTCTAAGAAGTACCAACAAACAATAGGAGTGACAAAAATGGGGACACAGAGAAACGACCCCCCATCGAAAGGAAAGGTAGAATCCCCAGAAAGAGTGCTAAATGAAATAGAGGGGAGCAAACTATCAGATATGGAATTCAAAACATGGATTACGGAGAACCTGAATGAGCTCAGCGGAAACTACAAAGGATTCCAGGGAAACTACAAGGAACTCCAGAAAAACTACAAGGAACTTACTGAGAATTACACCAGCATGAAAAAGGACATAGAAGCTATCAATAAGAGCCAGGAGGTAATGAAGAATATGATCTCTGAATTGAAGAACACAGTAGAAGGAATTAAAAGCAGGCTAGAGAAAGCATAAGATCGGATCAATGTAGACAAAAACTCCCAGACAGTGCAACAAAATGAAAAAAGACTAAATAAGACTGAAGAGGTTCTAAGACAGCTGCAGGACAACATGAAACGTAATAATATCTGTATCATAGGAATTCCAGAAGGAGAAGAAGAAGAGCAAGGGATAGAAAACCTCTTTGAGAAACTGACAGAAAACTTCCCTAACATGAGGAGAGAAAGAGTCACGCAAGTTCAGGAAGCAAAAAGGGTCCCAATGAAGATGAACCCGAACAGGGCCACTTCAAGAAACATCATAATTAAAATGGCAACATTCAAAGACAAAGAGAGAATCCTAAAAGCAGCAAGAGAGAAACAACTAATAACATACAAGGGAGCTCCAATAAAGCTATCATCAGATTTCTCAGCAGAAACACTACAAGCCAGAAGGGAATGACAAAAAATATTCCAAGCAATGAAAAACAAAGGCCTACAACCAAGAATACTGTACGCAGCAAGGCTCTCATTGAAAATGGAAGGTGAAATAAGGAGTTTCCAAGACAAAAGAAGGTTAAAAGAATACATCTCCACCAAACCAGCAATGCAAGAGATGCTAAAGGGTCTGCTTTAAGAAGATGAAGAAACAGAGAGAGACACAGAGGAACACGAGTGCAAAGGGGGAAAATGACAATGAGTAAGTACTTATCAGTAATAACCTTAAATGTAAATGAATTAAATGCTCCAATCAAAAGACATAGGGTAGCATGACCCACATATATGCTGTCTACAAGAGACCCACCTTAGAACAAAAGATCCACACAAACTGAAAGTGAAGGGATGTGAAAAAGTATTTCAAGCAAATGGACATGAAAAAAAAAAAGCTGGGGTAGCAATACTTACATCAGACAAAACAGATTTCACAGCAAAGACCATAAAAAGAGACAAAGAAGGACATTTCATAATACTTAAGGGAAAAATCCATCAAGAAAATATAACCCTTATAAATATATATGCACCCAACATAGGAGCACCCAAATATGTAAGCAAAATTTTGAAAGACTCGAAGAAAGATATAGAGAGCAACGCACTCATAGTAGGGGACTCTAACACCCCATTGTCAACAATGGACAGATCTTCGAAGCGAAGAAACACCAAAGATATTGAGGCACTGAAAAACACTCTAGATCAAATGGACTTAGTTGATATATATAGAACTTTTCACCCCAAAGAAGCAAAATATAAATTCTTCTCAAGTGCGCATGGAACATTTTCAAAGATAGACCACATGGTAAGACACAAAACAAGCCTCAACAAATTCAAGAAAACTGAAATTATATCAAGCATCTTCTCAGATAACAATGGCTTAAAATTGGGAATCAACCTCAAGAAAAAAACTCAAAAACATTCAAACTCATGAAGAACGAATAACATGCTATTAAATAATGAATGGGTTAACAATGACATCAAGGAAGAAATAAAAAAGTTTCTGGAAACGAATGAACACACAACAACCCAAAACCTATGGGACACAGCGAAAGCAGTCCTGAGAGGAAAGTTCATAGCAATACAGGCCTACCTAAAAAAGCTAGAAGAATCTCTAATAAAAAATTTAACCCTATAGCTACAAGAACTAGAGAAAGAACAACAAGCAAAGCCCAGAACAAGTAGAAGGAAATAATCAAGATCAGAGCAGAATTAAATAACATAGAGACTAAACTAACAATTCAAAAGATCAACATACGTAGGAGCTGGTTTTTTGAAAAGATAAACAAAATTGACAAACCTTTAACCAGGCTCATCAAGAAAAAAAGAGGACCCAAATAAAATCAGAAACGAAAGAGGAGAAATCACAACCGATAACACAGAAATACAAAGAATTGTAAGAAATTATTACGAACAACTGTATGGCAAGAAATTTGACAACCTAGAGGAAATGGACAAATTCCTGGAAACATACAGTCTTCCAAAACTGCATCAAGAAGAAGCAGAAAGCCTGAATAGACCAATAACAACTAGTGAAATTGAAGCAGTAATCAAAAAACTCCCAGCACACAAAAGCCCTGGACCGGATGGCTTCACAGGTGCATTCTACAAAACATTTAGGAAAGAACTAATTCCTATCCTCCTCAAAATATTCCAAAAGATCCAAGAAGAGGGAAGACTCCCAAACTCGTTCTATGAAGCCAATATTACCCTAATTCCAAAACCAGGTCAAGACACAACAAAGAAAGAAAACTACAGGCCAATATCCCTGATGAACATAGATGCTAGAATCCTCGACAAAATATTGGCAAACCAGATCCAGCAACACATTAGAAAAATCATACACCATGATCAAGTCGGATTCATCCCAGGGATGCAAGGAAGATTTAATATTCACAAATCAATAAACATAATACAGCACATAAACAAAATGAAAGACAAAAACCACATGATCATATCAATAGATGCAGAAAAAGCATTTGATGAAGTACAACACCCATTTATGATGAAAACTCTCAGCAAAATAACATAATAAAGGCCATATACGAGAAACCTGAAGCCAACATCATACTCAATGGGCAGAAACTGAGAGCATTCCCCCTGAAGTCAGGAACAAGAGAAGGATGTTCACTCTCTCCACTCCTATTCAATGTAGTCTTGGAAGTTCTAGCCACAGCAATCAGAGAAGAAAGAGAAATAAAAGGTATCCAAATTGGAAAAGAGGAAGTAAAACTGTCATTATTTACAGATGACATGATAGTATACATAGAAAATCCTACAGACTCCACAAAAAAACTATTCGAACTAATAAGTGATTCTGGCAAAATATCAGGGTACAAAGTCAATATTCAGAAATCGAAGGCATTTCTGTACACCAACAATAAAATATCAGAGATAGAAACTGAAAGAAAAATCCCATTTACCATAACAACAAGAAAAATAAAGTACCTAGGAATAAACTTGACCAAGGAGGTAAAAGACCTGTACTCAGAAAACTACATAACAATTAAGAAAGAAATTAAGGAAGATACAAATAAATGGAAGCAATACCATGTTCGTGGATGGTAAGAATCAACATCATTAAAATGTCCAAACTACCCAAAGCAATTTATAGATTCAATGCAATCCCTATTAAAATACCAATGACATTTTTCACAGACCTAGAACAAATACTTCAAAAATTTATATGGAACCAAAAAAGAGCCCGAATACCTACAGCAATTTTGAGGAAGAAGAACACAGTAGGAGGAATCACAATACCTGATATCAAACTATACTACAAGGCCATGGTAATCAAAACAGTCTGGTACTGGCATAAGAATAGACATATAGATCAATGGAACAGAATACAGAGCACAGAAATAAACCCAGGTCTATATGGTCAACTAATATTTGACAAAGGGAGAAGGAACATAAAATGCAGTGAAAAGAGCCTCTTAAACAAATGGTGTTGGGAGAACTGGACAGGGACATGCAAAAAAATGAAACTAGACCACCAGCTCACACCATACACCAGAATGAACTCAAAATGGATCAAAGACTTAAATGTAAGCCGTGACACCAGAAAAGTCGTAGAGGAAAAAATAGGCAGGAACTTTTAGATATCCCACGTAGCAACATTTTCAGTATCTCCTAAGGCAAGGAAAATAAAGGAAAGAATAAACAAATGGGACTACATCAAACTAAAAAGTTTTTGCTCAGCTAAAGAAAACATCAGCAAGATGAAAAGGAAACCAACCATATGGGAAAATATATTCGCCAATGACATCTCAGACAAGAGATTGATCTCCAAAATATATAAAGAACTTACACATCTCAACATCAAGAAGACAGACAACCCAATTAAAAAATGGGTAAAGGACCTGAACAAACACTTCTCCAAAGAGGACATACAGAGGGTCCATAGACATATGAAAGAATGCTCAACATCACTAGCCTTCAGAGAGATGCAAATAAAAATCACAATGACATACCACCTCACACCAGTCAGAATGGCCATCATCAACAAATCAACAAACAACTTGTGCTGGAGAGGATGCGGAGAAACGGGAACCCTGGTGCACTGCTGGTGGGAATGCAGACTGGTGCAGCCACTATGAAAAACAGTTTGGAATTTCCTCAAAAAACTAAAAATGGAAATACCTTTTGAACTAGCAATTCCATTGCTAGGATTATATCCAAAAAATCCTGAAACACCAATTCAAAAGAACCTATGCACCCTTGTGTTCATAGCAGCACTATTTACAATACCCAAGTGCTGGAAACAGCCTAAGTGCCCGTCTGTAGATGAGTGGATCAAAAAACTGTGGTACATTTACACAACGGAGTACTATGTAGCAGAAAGAAAGAAGGAACTTCTACCATTTGCAACAACATGGATGGAACTAGAGAGAATTATGCTTAGCGAAATAAGCCAGGCAATTAAAGAAAAATACCTCATGCTGTCACCTATTACAGGAAACTAATGAACAACACAAACAAATGAGTAAAATAGAACCAGAGGTATGTAAACAAGGAGTAGACTAACAGTAACAAGGGGGGAGGTGGGAGGGAGAGAAGGGGTAAGAAGGGGAAGGGTCTAGTCAAAGAACATGTATAAATGACCCAGGAACATGGACAACTGAGTGGGGACTAAATGTTGGAGAAGGAGGGAACAGGGTGCAAGGAAGCAAGAGGGGAAAAAAAGTAGGACAACTGTAATAGAAAATCAAAGAAAAAATTTTTAGTGGGGTAAAAATGAAAATATGAAGAATGGAAATGCCAGTTCAGTGAATATTAGAAGGACAAGGATTTTCCTTCACACTGTATATTTTTCTCCCTATCTGATCCCTCCAGAGTTTGGCATTCTAAAGAAGTAATGACATAAGTTTCTTTGTATAAAACTAATAAGACCACTCGTTAATAGAGGTTTTTTTTTTTTTTTGACCAAGACTTTTACTGGAATGTCATGCCTAAAAGAGACATGCTTAGGCTCTGGTTGTTACCAAAAAGCTCTGAGGAACTGGGAATGACTTTCGAAGGTAAAAAAAAAGGCCACGAGATAAAAGGCCTGGTACCTTGGTTGGATGCGTGGTCCAAAGCAATCTTTCCAGGGAAGGAACGAAGGTTGCTTTCCTGAAAGATGGCTAGAAGGGACCTTAAGGCACAATGGAAAACCAGAAAGATTTGGAAAGGACAGGTGTGTACAGGCAAGGCTGAATGCCAGGTATGTGGCTCAGCTTCTGTGCCCTGAAGGGCAGACTGAAGGTCACCCTAAGTGTTCCTTGCGTGAGTTCCAGCAAAGCAGAACTAAAGATCATAAGTGATCATTTGCTGCTCTTGTTGTGTTTATGCAAATGAACAGGATAAATTAAAAATGGACTTAATGCAGTCCCTTTAATGATAAGGAGGGTAATCTTAGGGAGAAATATCATCATTCAAGGAAAATCACAATGATCAGTGGTAGACTATAAAGTAGTGCAGCTAACCGTCTTTAAAGTTTCTTTTCATTTAAAATGTTTTCACTTGAAAGTTAAACTATATCTGTGGTATCATCAAAGATATTTAATTTACAGGCAAGAAGAATGACAAATGCCTTGCAACTGGGTGTCTTTCCAATAAGACAGTCTTACAGATTTAGAGACTTGTTTGTGGGTTATGTTACATAAATTAACATGTGTTTTCTGTTTTCAAAGGGCATAAGCCTATGATCTCGTTACCTGAGTGATTATCTGTACGTATAGGCCTCACTTAATCCTGTCTGCAGCGCTGCCTCCTGAGACTCAACGGTTTGGCTGAACTAAGTGTCTGGGTTGGTGAAGAATGGGGTGGTCTGTGGGCTTCACTTTAAAACTGGTTTCTCTTTTCTATCCTAATGGCTTGGACCAAAAGGGCCCAGAGGTCTGAGAGGGGGGAAACCTGAAATATTTCCCTCAGCCCAAACTAAGTATAATGGGCAGAAGGGTTTTGGACAGGTGAGATGTGCCTGGCACATGTTCCTCCAAAGAAAGCACCCGTTTTTTTTCCCTAATGTGGGACATGGAAAAATTAATCCCTGCCTTTTGTCATCTAGTAGTTATGGATTGAATGATGTCTTTTAACCCTTTTTCCAAATCTGTTGCCCCCAGAATACAGCAAGGATGCCAGCCTGTTAAACCAAGCACGCCGTTGTCCGGAGACAGCCAAGTGACCTGGAGTCTGCACGATCCTTCCCCATGTGGGAAGGCCACCCTCCCCTCCACACCCCCACTCTTATTAGGGATTTCTGGACCCAAGGGTAGGTAGGACGATGACCACATCCAGTTTGAAACAGTTAGAGGAGCCTGAGACCTTCGCCCATTGTCCTTTATAAGATTATAAAGGGTCTTAATATCTGAGAAAGAGGGAGTGTTATTTTTTATTGTTAAAATAATTAATTAATCATTTATTAATTAAAAAAAGAAGAAGAATATATGAAAGGGTGAAGCGGGAGAGCTTGTATGTACGAACCATGGGCATGGATTTGGTGGGGGATTGCTGGGGGGGTTGCTGGGTGGAGGGGAGCAAAGGGGAAAAAATTGGAATTATTGTAACAATATAACCAATAAAATATAATTGAAAAAAAACACACAACTGAATCTAAAAAATAAAAACAAAATCCAACTAAGCAAACCACAAAGTAACAGAATCATAAGTATGGCGATCATTTGGAGGGTTATCAGCTGGGAGGGGGAAGAGGGAGAAATGTGGAAATGGTGCAGGGATTAAGAAGTATAATTGGTTGGTACAAAATAGACAGGGGGATATTAAGAATAATATATGAAAGGTGAAGCCAAGGAACTTATATGCACGACTCATGGACATGAACTAAGTGGGGTGGGATTTCTGGAGGGAAGCAGGGTACTGGGCGGAGGGATGCGAAGGTTGAAAAATTGGAACTACTGTAACAACATAATCAATAAAATATACTTAAAAACAACAACTTTTTTTGGAATAAAATGTGAATGTAGCTAACAAGGGAAAAGGGAAAAGCACACAAACAGAAATATTAAGTGATAAATATATAAAATTGGGTACATCTTATGCTTTTAAAAAAATTTATTTTTATTGTTTTTCTATTATAGTTGTCCCACTTTTTCTCATTTGTTAATAACAGTGATGATGGTTTTTAATACCACTATTGGCTGCTTTTCACTTTACATGGTTGAAATATTATTCTGTTATATTTTATTAAATATTTTAGTATACCATTTGATTCAGGATATTTTTTTTCTTGTTTTGCTCCTCTAAACCCAGGTGTGTCTTATGGTCAGGTGCATCTTATAGTGCGAAAGATATGTTAATTACTCCCTAATTTGTAAATCTAAAGAATCAGATATTTTGATTTATAAAAAGTGGAAGCCCTGGCTGCTGTGGCTCAGTGGATTGAGCGTTGGCCTGTGAGCCAAGGGTCACTGGTTTGATTCCCAGTCAGGGCACATGACTAGGTTGCATGTCAGGTCCCCAGTTGGGGGCACGAATAAAAGGCAACCACACAGTGATGTTTCTCTCCCTCTCTTTCTCCTTTCCCCTCTCTCTAAAAATAAACAAACAAAATAAATTTTTTTTTAAAAAAGTGGAGTATATATAATTTAGTAATATTAAATCAATAGTTATAACATGTCAAATTTCATAGGAGGGAAAAAAAAAGCAATAAAATTATCTTACCGTAAACTTAATACCTGGCTGTGATAGAATTCCAAGTTGTTTAATTTCTAGTTTAGCCAACATACAAGATAATCGAGTAGGTGCAAATAATACAAAGATGTTAATGTCTTCTTTTGGATGAATTTTGATCTCACAGTTACTGGTTAATCGCTCTTCTGAACCAAAAGTGTGCTGAAGCTAAAATTTAAAGATAATCATTGTATAAAACAAAGCATTAACACAAATACAACATACCATTAACACAAAGTGTTCAAAGAAAACACAAAATGGTCTGCATAGGTAAGTGTTCTGGATCCAGACAGAACACAAAACAGAACAAAACCAAGTACTCTACGAACCTGAAAGCAGTCTTGATCTTGTCCTCTAATTAGCAATCGTAAGTGTTGGGCTGTAGACGTAGAATTATTTCTTAAAGCTAGTTTCTGAAATCTGAAAACAATTATATATTTTAAATGTGCTTTTCCTGCATGGGTATTGCTTACAATTATAAAAAACAAATCTAAAACCAACTGCAATGCTTAGAGATGACTGATTGCTTATGCCCTTTTAGCAGCCTGGAATTATCTCTCCACAGTCCTAGAAGTCTATATTTCTGAAAACACATGCCAAAGACTCACCAAATCAGAAGATTTTTGGTTTAATCTCACTCTTATTACAGTTCTTTAGCTGCCCTTACTAGTTATACTATATGTACAGGTATTATCTGTCTTATAAAATATTCATCAGTGAAAATCCAGATTAACAAATTCATCAAGTCAACACCACACTCAGCTCAAATACCTAGCTTTCAAGTAAACAGGGGTCCTGGGCACATTGCCCAGATTTTTCACTCTAAGAGGCTCATTTGCACAAAGAAGTCTTTTAAACAGTACACTGAATTAAACCATAGTTTAAAAAAGTTACAACAGAAGTAGAATGGACATATGAAAAGCAGCTCGCTGGTAATAAAAAATCCTTCAATCTTTGGGAGTACATAAATCCTCTCATCAGCGGAGAATAATATCTGACCTTTATCTCAGATTAAAATCTAAGACTTCGGACTATCAGCACACCTGAGAAAAGCCTTCCACTGGCAAAGAATTGCTTGAAAAAAAAATCATTTAAAAAGTTTTCATGTTTATTTATTTTTCATTTTAAGGAAATGTTGTTATCACTTCCAAGTACCAGAGCTATTAAAGTGCGGGGTTGCTGGGGGGAGGCCTCAGTTCTAGTTTTAAAAAGGAACTATACATAAAAAGGGTTAACACCTTTATTATGTAAAGATTCCATACAAATAAGAAAAAAATACTAAAAACCTAACCAACAAATAGCTAAAGTATGTAAGCAGACTTATTAGAAACTAGAGTGAATGAATAATTATATGAAGAAATATAGAACTCTAATAATAGTAAGATCAAATGAAATACCACTTTACCCATGGAAAACATAATTTTAATTTATGAATTATCATTCTTATTTGCAACTGAGGCAAACCCCTTAAGTCAATGAGAATATTGCCCCCCCAAATTATATATAAAATTTTCCTCCACACTCTGGAAGAAGAGCTCGCTTTAAATCTCCCTTTTCCAACAAGCATGTTCTTCTATAAGGCAAGACAGGGAATGTGAAGTACCGCACAGAAAGGCACCCAGTAGGACAGCATCACCTCCCAGCTGATTTGAGTCCTCTCAGTAACTACTGAGTCATAGCCTCTGTCTGCATCCTAGGACATTTCATAGTGGAAAAGAAAATAAGGTTGTTTTCAAAGCAGACAGTACAATTCTTTATCATGAACTCTGCTGCAACATCCTAATAGAGGAAGAAGTAGCAGAAGCTACTTGTGATGGGAAAAATTATTGTTCTATGCAGGACACCAGGATGTGGGTGAGGAGAATTAAAGAAACAAAAATCCATAATTTAGCTAGGTGCTGCCCTAAATACATACATCAACATGTTTAATACCCATTTAATGCTTTGGAATTGTTACTTTCACAAAAACCCACTTTAAACCAACCACGTGGTGGTGTACCATAAACTAAGGTAGTGCTATTCTCACAGGACTGGCAAGCTCCTTCAGGCTGAGGTAAGACATCTACACAACTCTAGTAAACAGGTGACACAACAGGCTTTTTGGGTCAGTTCCCTGAACCGGCATGTGACTTACTCATACATCTGTTAGATTATAAAGATCTAATCTTCTTTGGTGAATCTCCATGAGGAAGTGAAGTCAAGTAAAAGACAGTCTGAAGGCCCTTCACGCAGGAAGGAGCTAAGGAAAAAATGCTTCTGACAAGTCCAAAAGCACACAGAAAACTGTCCCTGTTTTCAACTTAACTAAAGTGATTTCTGATTTAAGAAAAGTTTAGCACATATTAATTTTGTAGGTGAGATTTCCGGATGGTATGGCATCTAAGGAGCAGCTGACTTTTAAGACCAGCCATCTCTACTATATTAATCGTTTATTAAAAATTTTAGCACAAGGCAGTAAATTCTGTCAGAACATAAGGATGATGATTGGCTCTTAAAGAATTTTCTTTTGCCTTTGGCTAAATGGACAAGAACAGTTGTAGGATAAGTGCTATGACTGCTATGGCATACCAAACGTAATTTTCCTCTTTTTTTCAACTTGGACATTAATGGTTGAGCTGAACAGGTTAATTATTTTGGCTACCTCACATAGCACAGACTTAAAGGAAAAGCCTCAATTAACTATTTGTACAAATATTGAAGCAGACCACAATTAATGTTTTGAGAAAAAATTTGACATATAAACCTTCTCTATAGGTATATGTCCTTGTTCAGTCCTTCCTTTTGACATATGTCAACCCTGATTCCCTCTTAAATGGCTGCAAAAAGCATGACACATATCACCAACAACACAGGAACTATTGAAGAGGGCATAGTATAATACTTCACACTCACTGTCATTCAGGATTTTCAAAAGTCTATAGCTGAGGGAAATCTTTACAGAGAGCTTCTTAAACAACATGCAGTCTGCACATTCTTCAAGGTGCCTATGCTATTTCAAAATCAAACCACCACACGCTTTAGCACTCAGATAACACCTTCTCTTGGATGTTCAGGTGTGATGCATCTACGGGCTGGAGACTGTTTCTCCTTGAGATTCACTATAATATACAAATTTCTCTTTAAAGGGAGCCCTGGAAGAAACATCTCTCTGAAATCTGTAGCAGAAATGGCTATACTCTCACATAATAACTGGTTTGTTCTTAGCCTCTGAATGATGTGACTCCTGTCAGAACCAAGCCCAAGACTCACATCAAGTCCCCAGGGTCTCCTATGAAGACTTCGGGTGCCACCTTTATGGTAACTGTGTCTCATTTTCCCAGAGAAGTCATTTCTTACTGAACTGTTTTTATCTTACTGTATCTTTTTGAAAGCTGCTATTGGAACAGGACAAGATACAGATAACTACATGATAATTAAGCAGTGATATGAACACTATATAAAGAAAGTTCAATGAGATCCTTTTTGTACTGACAAAACTATAATTTTAAAGAAATAATTTCTTTATACCTATAGCAGAGATTCAGCCAGAACTTCATTTCTCAGGTACCACAGAAACATATAGGCAAAACACTTAGGATAAATACAAAAGTGTAAAATATAAAAGAGTAAACATTTAGGATTAATAATTACCTAGGTTGTGAATCAGAAATTTTACTGATGAGACTGGTAAAAAAATTTCACTATGTTGCTATGTTTATGAATGGAAAAATATTACTATACATATTACCTATTACATGCCAATTAATTTTATTAACTCAGTTATCAATAATGTATACTCAAAATAAATATAAGAATAAAATTAGAGGTATAATTCACATTAAACTATAATAGAATATATCTACTCCTTATATCCTTCACTTTATAGCACCAAGTATTCACTAACTAGTTTGTAAATTCCTTAAACAGAATGCAATGCCTCTGATTATTTTTTTTCTTCCTACCTCTTCATAGTGCTTTCCAGAGAAGGAGCAAAGATATTCCTAATTGCCTAAATTTGGAAATCAGCAAAGAATTTACCAAAAAGCGTAAGAAAATTGAAACCTATTTTTTAGATTGCATTTAAAAATGGGTGAAAATTTTAATAAAAAATTTAAATTCATGATAGAAAGATTAAAGAGTATAAGACAGCTTTACTCGATTCTAAAGATATTAATATGGTCCTAACTAACACACTGGAGAATAATATTAGGTGACAACAGCAAAATCTCAGCACTCAGAGTCTGCTATACTTACTGTGTTCTAGCAAGAGGGACACCACCCCAAGCCAGAAACTGCTTGTTGGATAAAATTGATGTAATATCTGAGCAGCAAGATCCAGGTGCCAGAGGTTTATTTCTTGAAGGAACCACTTCACCTTTTAACACTACTTCATACTGAGGTCCAAATGGCTGCACAAATATTTTCAAGATCCTAACAAAGAAAACCATCTAAATTGAATGTCCAGAATTCATTTGGCAACTATTTCCTACATGTTTCTTTTGTTGAAGCGACTGAGCTGGGTGCTGAGGCTATAATGCCCTTCCCACCATTAGAGCTCACATTACAAAAGAGACTACAGATAAGTACACTGTCACAATGGCATCTACTGAGGTGGGAGAGAAGTTCATGGGGCTGTAGGAACACTACCCAAATAATTTTATGAGGAATGTTTCCCAGATGAAAGAGTTAACACAGTGAAGGTGAGGGCAAGTGCTGCAGGTCACAGTAGCAGACTGAGACCTCTAATGCATTCTGTAAGCCTAGGTCATAAGTGTGTCTCAGGGCACTAAGTTTATCAAGCAAGTTCAATACTAATGACAGCCATGCTCTGACCATTCTATGGTGATAGTCACCCATTTATGATATGAGTGCCAAAAAGTACCAGACACAGAGAAGGAGTGGAGAGAAGTATTTTAAACTAACAACAGACAAGGTCAACCAATGGTTTCCTTGTAGAGAGAAAAAAAGTTAATGAGAAACATCAAGACTGACATTCTATTATTCACCTTGTCAGAATATACTTGGAAATAGTGATTTTAAAAAAATCTCTAGTCAGCTAGTCAGAAGAAACTCTGAGGCTAAATGAAAGAGGTGAAAAAAAGCTATCATCTGTTAGGTGAGGTAAAACATATACTCTATCATTCAGACTGTGGACCGAAGCATAGCTAAGTAAGTGGCTATTTTGAGAAGTGAATAAAAACTTGTCATTACAAACAACTTTATATTACCTTTCTTCAGAGGCTTTGGGATCTTTTGGAGTAAATGAAACGATAACTTCATGTTCTTCTCCAGGTTTAAGGAACAGAGTCTCCGGAACCACTGAAAAGTGACTTCCTTGATCTGGGATCTAAATATTTATATAATTATAGCTAAATGTTGACTTATGCAAATATGGCTTTTACTCAGTTACTCTCTTTGTCTTGTGTGCCTTTCTCATTCACTATGACAGGTTATTTTTCCCTTCCCTCTTATTCACCACCATCCTACCTTGTTTTATTTTCTTGAAAAGGTTATTTCTTTCTCCTTCCTCTTCCACAGCAAACTTTATCTTACACCCCATCCCTTGTTCCTGGTCACTAACACCCTACACTCTTACTCAACCATATGTCTTAGAAATAACTTCTATGTGTAGATCACTCTCCTCCAATTCTACCTAGCTAAAGGAGAACACACAAATTTTTCAGAACTAATCAATAACTTGGTTCTTTTATATGAAACATTAGATGTTAAAGTTCCTTATCTATTTTATATTAGTGTAACACCCAGCTCTTAAAGCACTTGTGCAGATTCTTATATTTGATCCCTACAGCCCTCTGACAAGGGAGGTAGCACAGTACCTTCAAAATAGGAGATATTCATAGTTGCATAGTCTGAGAAAATACTATATCATAGAACCGGTACAAATTCTTACCTTGACATCTAAGTAAACGTTAATATTCCCTGCATTTTTCAAAGGTAAGTGCTGCTTTGTTGAAGAAGCCACACTGGCAAACAAATGCATAGTCTAGAGGATGGGGTAAAACAGGCATTTAAAATAACTGTCACAATTAGAATGAAATCAACCTCAACATCAAATAATGGCAAAGAGAAGAGTTTAGAGTACCTGTAAGTCTTTTGGAGCATGGATCCTGGCTATTCCTGTTCTTGCTCGAAGACTAATACTTTTAATGACTGGTGTAGGGTTTGGGCTATCAACTTCTATATCAACTCTTGCCAAGAATTCTTCTGCTGAGTCTTGAATTTCTATAAAAGTTCAATCTTTTAGTTCATGCACCAGATTTATTTAATTCTAAATGTTATGAGTGGTCAAACATGGTGACCTCAGGGATCACAAGAAATCTTAAGCAAGATAATTTTTTTTAAAGAACAACAAGAAATAGAAATAAGTGGAGGAAAGGAGAAAAAGGAAAACATTCAATTGGTAGATGTAATAAAACCAGTTAACAGAAAAGATTCCCAAAAGTTTTCAGTGGTACTTGTTTGAGTTACGCACAATTACAAGGATTTGACCCAAAAGAGTATGTTCTCTGTCCCGTTTTTAAAACAACATAAAATATTTGGCAAATGACTCAAAGTATTCATATTCACTGAATATGATATAAGCTTCAACTTTGTAATTTATTCCAGTAGAGCAAAGAAATTCTGACAAAATATAAACATGATACCTGAAGAAGTGATCTGTTTCTTTGGACTATGAAAAAGAACCCAAATCATCCAAAATTCTGGATCCTGTAATATTTTAAAAAATTTTAGTGAATACTGGCATTGATTAAAATTTTAATGAAAGAAAAGTAGTTCGGAAACTTAACTGCCTTTTTAATTCTAAACCAGTTCTTCAACCCACCCAGCTTACCTGTCCATCGTAACTGGCGGGCATCATGTGATTGATCACAGAAGGAGCTGCCAGGTGAGCAATCACATCAGCATAAGGAAGAGCTTCCATAGAAACATGGATGGGTTCCTTGGAAAATGTGAAGCAGTGCCAGGCTATGGCATTCTGTTCAGAAGTAGAATAAGTTTCAGTAAAGCCAACAGTTGGTAAAATACTAAACTTGTTGACAAAATCTTCTAACAAAAAAATTTACTTTCATAGAAAATATTAACCAAGAATGATATTAGAAGTGTCTAGAATTCAAAATCATTGTGCTCTGTAAATGGGTTCTTATTGTACATTGGTACTTACAGCATTAATAATAAGTCTGATTGGCACGATGGCATGTGTCTTGTTTATCAGTTTTAATGGGAGAGCTTTCCAGCCTCCGTAAGTCAAGTCACCAAAATCAAGAACATCTTTCTTTTCTGTTTCTGCCTAATTATGAGAAAAAAAAACCTGATTTATAAAAAGCAATATATTAATAAATATCAAAGTTTATGTTCATACCACTGCCCTTTCAGCCACAAGAGTCAGCATTAAAGGTAAACTTACCTAAGTTTTCTTGGGCTATTTTATGATTGTTATTTCTAAAAAAATAAATATTAAATTCTTTTTTTGATGTAGTTTGTTCTACAGAACAAAGCAACATCTTAACCGCTGTTGCTTTGAAAGGACTTTTAGATATTCACACAAACTGACAATTTTATAAAATATATAGCACTCCCTTTAATGAATTCTATTACAATACTGACTTCTCAATTTTCTTCAAACATGTTGGCATTTTTAGATTTATTACAAACTTCTGACAATACTAAAAATATTTAAAGTGATATCAAAATAGACATATCAAAGTTTAAAAGGAGTGCCTATCATCACAACAGATTGATTTCTTTAAATAAAGACCAGTCTAATACAGACCTCTCACACCCAAGCATATAGAAGTGCTGAATAATATTTAATACACACATAAAGATTTTTAGCCTAGCCAAACCTAAAATAAAGCAAAATCGAAAGCAGACTGGGATTTGTCTTCCTCTGACTTATTTCACTTAGCAAAAAAACCCTCTAAGTTCATCTACGCTATTGGAAAAGGCCAGATTTCATTCTTTTTTTGTCTGAGTAGTATTTTACTGTGTATATGCACCACAGCTTGTTTTTATCCACTCATCTACTGAGGGCACCTGGATTGCTTCCATATCTTGGCTATTGTAAATAATACTTCAGTGAACACAGAGGTTCATATAGTCTTTCAAATTAAAACAAAATAAACAGCCCTGGCTGATGTAGCTCAGTGTGTTGAGTGCCAGCCTGTGAACCAAAAGGTTGCCGGTTTGATTCCCACTCAGGGCACATGCCTGAATTGTGGGCCAGGTCCCCAGCTGGGGTGTGCAAGAGGCAACTGACTGATATTTCTCTCCCTCTCTTTCTCCCTGCCTTCCCCTCTCTCTAAAAATAAGTAAATAAAATATTTAAAACAAAATAAACAAACAAAATAGAAACAGACTCATAGATACTGAGAACTGACTGACAGTTGTAAGATGCAAGGGGTTTGGGAACTGGATAAAGAGTGAAGGGAGTAAGAAGTACGAATTGGTAGTTACAGAACAGTAACAAATGTAAATTACAGAGTAGGGAATATAGTCACTAATATAGTAATAATTATGTATGGTGTCACGTGGGTACTTGAAACATCGGGAGAACCACTGTGTGAAGTTTATGACTTCCTAACCACTGTGTTGTACATCTGAAACTAATACAGAATAATACTGACTGTGAGCTGAAATTAAAAAATAGAAACATATACATAGTTTAAAGCAGGCTGGCAAATTGGAGTTATCTTCATGGCAGCCCATGAAAGTGTGGGGTTGACTCACCCCTAAGGTAGTTGAGCTTCAGTAACCTTCTAAGAACAAAAGATAGGAATGAGCTTATGGTTGGTAGGGTGAGGCTAGAATGGAAGTTGAACTCCATGTACAGAAACTCAAAAAAATGTCTTCTTTATGAAAACCAGGAAAACTCTACTTACATGTCCAAGGAGACAATAAAGAAGTCTGTCCAGGGATGAATGGATCCTGGAAGACCACTTGCAAGAAAATGAAACCCCAAGCCTATGCCACACCAAGTATGGGAGCACCAAGCCAAAAATCACTGAAACCTTTAGTGCCCCCAGCATTTATGCAAAGCGCTCTCCAGGGACACTTTGCAAAACTAGGACACATGGGATTTCTAGAGCAAAAAGCAGGCACTATGAATGTGAGCTCTCACTTAAAAATTTAAAATAGCAATTAAAAAATTAGAAACCACCTGAAGAAAATAATCAGAGAGATCCAGCAAAACTAGTAGAATTATCACCCAAAAGAGTAGAAATAATCTGAAACAAATGATAAAATACGTACCTTTTAAATATAGATAAGAGAACAGAGGCCACGAAAAAGGGAAAAATGGAAGATTCAAGAAGCAATGGAAAATGGACTAGACTTCTGGTCAAGATGGAGGTGTAAATACACACGCTGTGTCTCCTCACAACTAAATTCCTATTTACAACCACTTCAAAACTAAAAAACAAACAAACAAACAAAAAAAAAAACCCAGAAAACCCAGAAACTCGAAACTACAGAGAAGTTCAGCAAAGAAATAAAGAAGAAATAATCAGCCAGAAAGCCAGGAGGTGCAGCGGCCACGGGGGTGGGCGGTGCTTGGCAAGCAGCAGGGCTGGAGGGCCCACGGGGGAGCAGGGCGGGCAGGCACAGCTAGCAGTAGCAGTGGCGAAAAACACAATCCCAGCCCCAGACCAGACTGCATAGCTTGTGGTTCCAGTGCTAGTGAAAATAGAGCCACATTGCTTCTGACTGTGAAAGCCAGTGGGGATTGGGGTGGAGGAAGAAGCTACCAGTCTCGAAAAGGAGGCAGCTTGCTTAGTACAGGAAGAGGGAGAAGTGCCTGGAAAAGCAGTGGCAGCCGGCACTGCTCCCTCTCAGACCCCTTCCCCACATACAGCACCAAAACGCCGGTGAAACAGGCGCCAGCACTAATGAACACCTAAGTCTCCACCCCCTATAACGTACCAGGTGTGACAGCCCTACCCAAATCACAGAGGCAAACACAGAAAGCTGTCAAGATGAGGAGACAGAGAAGTATGGCCTAGAAGGAGGGGCAGATAGAGGACCCAATGACACAACGAAGAAAGCAACGAGCAGATAGCACACCTAACAGATGAGGAGAGAGAGAACTTAACAGATGCCCAGCCCCATACTAGGCCCCTCAACCAGAGTTCCAGTGTCAGGAAGATAAATCCCCAGATGGCTACTGTTGTGTTGGCTGTTG
Organism: Furipterus horrens; assembly: GCF_987537825.1. Taxonomy (NCBI): domain Eukaryota; kingdom Metazoa; phylum Chordata; class Mammalia; order Chiroptera; family Furipteridae; genus Furipterus; species Furipterus horrens. The sequence goes on along the minus strand of NW_028327178.1, from coordinate 55,294,998 downwards.
TCATTTTAAAATTGGACAATCTAAGGGAAAAGAGGTCAGTGCACCCGAATAAATAGTCAGGTATTGCATGTTTTAAAATATTGAGGCACACCAGATGAATATCGCTGATTTAGTATGCCAAGTGCTGAAAAATGCTAAAGAGAAAGTAAAAGCAAGTAGGAGGGTGGGGATGATGGGACAGGTGAGGATTGCCATTCTATAAATAGTGTTCAGGTGACATCTGAGCAGAGACCTAGAAAAAGTGACAGAGTAAGGCATGCAGTGATCTGTGGGGAGTAATATTGTACTCAGACAACTACTTAAACTCTAACAAGAAATCAAGTTGAATAGAAGTCTGACAACTACAGAATTAAAAAAAACACATCCATCAAGACTGGTAGAAGGGGCGCAGATGCGTAATGGGCTGGTCTCTCACCGACATATGGTAGATAAAAATTTGGAAGGGATAGCGCATGAGCAAGGAGTCCAGCCCCACACCAGGCCTCTCAACCAGGGTTCCAGTGCCAGGAAGATAAATGCCCACAACTTCTAGCTGCAAAAACAAGCAGGGATGGAGTCAGTGGAAGAAACTGCTGGAGCATCAAGCAATTCCTCTTGAAGAACCCACACATGGACTCACCTACTCAGACTCACTCTCTCTGAGCTCCAGCACCAGGGAAGCAGCTGGAAAGGCACCAGTGATATACAGGGAGAAACTGAAGTGTCTGGTATCAAGGTGAGCAGAGACAGTTGTCTCTTTTCTAAACCCTCCCCGCATCTGAGACTCCATCAACCTGGCTTACTCTGTTTGAATCACCTCAGAGATCCCTAGAGACTCTGCCCCACCAAACTTATGGACCCACCCAAGCTTCTTTTCCATATGAATGGCTGGTCTTGGCTCCTGCTTCACAACTTCCTAAACCCTATCAAACAAGCAACAGCTGGCCTAACTGAGCTCCAGGCCAAACACTAGCAGCAGCCAGCTTAAGATTCACAGCTTGACTTCGCCTAAGAATCTCCAAGCCCAGCACAAGTACCAGCCATCTCAGATTGCTTTATAGCTCAGGCAGGGTGGTCCCGGACAAAACACAGGTGGGGGCTGACCTTTGCCTGTACCATGTGGGAAACCCCAGGGTGAGCACAGCCAGTGGACAACTACAGACCATGGCAGAGCACCACCACCCTGGACCTGCAAAGCTGGTCCTCCACGAAGAGTGGAGGTTGGTGGTCAGTGGTCACAGCCAGTCCTTGCAGCTGACTGGTCCAGGCAAATCCCTCCTATTGACCTGCCAACAGCAACCAAGGCTCAACTATAAGAGGAGGGTGTACACAGTCTACATGAAGGATGCACCTAGAGTACCCAGCTTGGGCGACAGGGGAGGCTGTGCCACTGGACCCTACAGGACACCTAATACATTAGGCCATACTATGAAGATATGGAGTCAAAGCAGCTCTACCAAAAACACAGAAACAAACACAGGGAGGCTGACAAATTGAGGAGGCAAAGAAATATGGCCCAAATGAAAGAACAGAACAAAACCCCAGAAAAAAGAACCAAACAAAATGGAGACAGCCAACCTATCAGATGCAAAGTTCAAAACGTTGGTGATAAGGATGCTCAGAGAAATGATTGACTACGGCCAAAAAATAAAAGAAGTGAAGGTTATGTAAGGTGAAATAAAGAAAAATATACAGGGAACCAACAGTAATGGGAAAGAAGCCAGGACTGAAATCAGTGATTGGGACAAAATGAAGAAATAAACATTCAATTAGAACAGAAAGAAGAAACAAGAATTGAAAGAAGAAAAAAAACTGAGGAGAGGCTTAGAAACTTCTGGGATGACTTTAAATGTACCAACATCTGAATTATAGGGGTGCCAGAAGGAGCATAGAAAAAGCAAGAAATTGAAAACTTATGTGAAAAAATAATGAAAGAAAATTTCCTTAATTTGGCAAAGGAAATAGACATACAAGTCCAGGAAGCACAGAGTCCCAAACAAGCTAGACCCAAGGAGAACCGCACAAAGACACATTATAATTAAAGTGCCAAAGGTTCAAGATAAAGATAAAGATAGAATCTTAAAAGCAGCAAGAGAAAAGAAGTGAGTTACCTACAAAGGAGTTCCCATAAGACTATCAGCTGATTTCTCAAAAAAAACTTTGCAGACAAGAAGAGACTGGCAAGAAGTATTCAAAGTGATGAAAAGCAAGGACCTAAAACAAAGATTACTCTATCCAGCAAAGCTATCATTTAGCATGGAAGGGCTGATAAGGTGCATCCCACACAAGGTAAAACTAAAGAAACTCATCACCACCAAGCCCTTATTACATGAAATGTTAAAGGGACTTAATTAAGAAAAAGAAAAAGATCAAAACTGTGAACATTAAAATGACAACAAACTCACAACTATCAACACCTGAATCTAAAAAAACAGAAAGAAACTAAGCAAGTCACCAGAACAGGAGCAAAATCATAGGTATGAGGATTATTTGGAGGGTTATCAGCTGGGAGGGGAAAGGGAAGAATGGAGGAAATGATGCAGGGATTAAGAAGCATAATTGGTAGGAACAAAATAGACACGGGGATGTTAAGAATGGTATAGGAAAGGGAGAAGTCAAAGAACTTACACAAACAACCCATGGACATGAACTAACAGTGGGATGCAGGACATTGCTGGAGGGAAGGTGGGTACCGGGCGGAAGGGGGCAAAGGGGTAAAAATTGGGACAACTGTAACATCGTAGTCAATAAAAGATATTTTTTAAAAAAGAACCAACAGTATTCCAATGTGCAGCCAAGATTGAGAGCCAATGTCCTAGAATCATATACAGTGTCCCTCTCTATATGCGGTTCACTTATCGTGACCTCACTGTATCGCGGGATTTAAAAAAATATTATATTTAATTATTTATCGTGGATTTTTCACTGTATCGCGGGATTTTGCGGTACTGTATATGTATGTTGTTAAAGTTACGTGGGTTTAAGAGTATAGAATAAATGTAAGGTTCCTAGTTCGTGGATTTTCACCTATCACAGGGGGGTCTAGAACGTAATACCTGCGATAAGTGAGGGAATACTGTAATCCCATAACTGCTTTATTATCCTAACTGGGTTAGACCTTATTTCTTTCACTAAACAGATGACTATAGAAGAGAAAGTTTTTCAACTAGCAAATAATCTTCAGGTGTAGAAGAGGAAGAGGAATATAAACATGATACTTTCCTAAGTAAATATCAATATATAAAGTGAAAATCAGGTGGAAAATAAGGTTTAATGCTATACTTTGCTTTATAAACATCTGAGCAAGTATATCCGTTTCAACAACAAATAATATATCTGTGTAAAACAACAAATAATTTTAATTTTTGGAATAAGAAGATATTAAGAACCAATGTTCAGCTGGAAATTAACTTTTTATTCACAAATTCATTTTTTCCCCCCAAATATTACTTCTCAGGTTGAACAGCCTTCATTAAGATGCAAGGTATGACAAAGACCCATTTACAAATAATTACCTCGATCACAGGGGTCTCAGCAATAGCAGTGAGAATGACTCTGCTTGCCAAGGCTTCTGCCTGGACTACTGCCTCAGCATCTGCTGTAAATGGCCAAGAAGCAACACTGAAAATACATCTGAAAATCCCAGGATTGGATGGTATGAAAAGTACTTTTATCTCTTCTGTGGCATGAGGTCTTACGATGATTTTATTCTTGAAAACTAAACAAGGGTATGCTAAAAGATCCACCTTAAAAAACAAAAAGAGCCACATGACTTGTTAAAAAAAAAAAAGGGGCTTCACATTGAAAATCAAGTAGAATCAATTAGTTTAAGATCCCTTTTCTCTGTCACTTGAACTACCAAATATAGATATTTATTATCTCTTTACATGTAAGGACATAATCAGATAAATTAGTCAGAAAGACTGCTTACAAAATGAAGATGTAGGCCCTAAGAGTAACTTGTTCCTTTAGTGTTCTTGACAAATGATAGTAATTTATATTCAGTTACATTTAACAAAACCAGAAACTCAAGAACTTTCAGTGATTTAGGTAGTAGCACTAAAAGGACATTTACATGATTTTATAAATAAATAACAAGTTTAATGATTAATAATAAGTGGCAGAAATGAAAAACATCTTCAGATTTCACTTCTCATACCAGAAGTACTACAACAAAGAGGGACCAAGAAAGATACCATTCCAATGATTCTGTGCTAGGTATAAGGGAAGAAACATACTCCCAGTATAAAAGGAAGTTTTAGACGAAAGAGAAATCCAGCATTAATCATAATACAATTACTAAGTCAAAGAGAAAGTTAATAAAACACTTACTTTTTCACCATTAACAGTGACACTGAGAACCCCTACGCTGACCTGCAGCCAGCGGGCAGTTGGGTTAAGCACACTGAGGTGTGTTTGTGAAGCAATGCCAACACAGCAAGCATGAGGAAACTTCAATTCCTCAGGTACCCTTACATGCCCTGGGTAAAGATAAAGCATAGTCAAAATGCAAGGTAGAGCAAATACCTGATTAAATGCACAACTAATTAAATGGAAATTTTCATAGAAGACTACTTGTTTATAGCCAGAGATATGGTATAAACTGCCCCAGATCTTTAGGCATCTTTCATATATGTAACCCTCAGCATAGGCTGGTCAATAATTTTTTCCTGCTGAATCCAGCTAAGGAATGAGAACAAGGAAATGTAATCAACTCTTATTAGCTGTTACTAATCTCTTCCTTTTTATTCCCACAAATATAAATAACTGCTAAACCTAATAAGAAACGACAGAGGCTCTAACTTGGATATTTAATATGACCAGTCTTTTCACCATTGTTAGGCAGTTTCTCTGGAATTTCATTGAAGACAGCACACCAATGGCTGTGTGTACTGGGTCAGAAAAAGCACAGCACTCAGCTCTGTTTAGCAAAGTGACCATCCACAAGAGAATCAGAGAGCAGTTCAGCTACTGCAGACAAGAGTGAAAGGGTGCTCTCTCTCACTACCACAACAGTAACCTGTCAAGACTTAAGCTGGAAGGAGAGTCACTCCTTCAGGGAAGTGACTCTAAACTGCACATTACCTAGTTGAAAGAATAACAGAACATAAGGGCAGAACACAAAAGAGACAGGAAAACAAAGGTATTAGGAGTTTCATCTGCATTAATTTTCATTATTTTTTAAGGCCACTTCAGGAATCTTTGCCCAGAAACATGTATAGTCTGTGTTCCAAATCCAGGACAAAGGAAAAAAACTTAGAAATTCAGGCCCATCAGTTATCTCTTGAAACAAAGCTAGCCGCTTGGTCTCATTTGAGAAAACTCGATTTTAAATAATAGCAAGCAACAACAGGCATTAACAGAAAAAGCATCTCACCAAATCCTGACATTGTTCCTGAATCCCATGGTTCAGTTCCACAATTTACACCAACAGATTGCACAGGAAAAGATTTTGCTGCAGTTAGAAGATTCTGATGTACAGTATTAGAACATGGGTTACAAAGAGAAGAGGTACCCAACAATCCAGAGCCAATATTTTGTCCTAGACAAATGTCTACAGCCACAGAGTTCTGAACATGCTCTCCTGTGACAGCAGGATAAGAACAACTTCCTGAGAACCCACAGACTGTGGTGCTGCCAGCATAGCAGTGAGGCAAAGCAACATTTCCAGCTGCAGGTAGTGTTCCCAAATACTGCTGGGCAAAGGGAGCTGTGGTAAAAGAATGTTGAGTCAAGAGTGTAGGAACTGAGGTGGGCAGGTTCTGCATCTCAGGAGCAGAGCCATACATTACAGGGCTTGGAATAGAGGCACACTGGTTTCCAGAGGGCGTCTGACGAAGAACCTGGCCACTCAGTGCACTGTTGGTAGTTGATGTATCTTCTGAAGGTGCTTTCTCACTTTCATTCACAGACACCTGGAGAGGCACAGGAACTTGTGGCATTGCTGATACAACTGGGTGCCTGAGACCTGACTTGGTCAGATGACTCAGGTCAATCTGGTCCGATTTACTGGAATTTGTAGTCAAATCTGCCGCTGAGGTTTCCAACAGATCTCCACTTTTGGAGGAAAGATCTTTACTAAATCTAAAGTCAGGTTTTATATCTTCAGGTTTGCTACTCAGAGAAGTAGTTTCAGTCACTTTTTCTGTATGTGACTTTTTCTGGATAACAGAAGATAATGCTCCTTTTTCTCTACTTTGAAATGGACCTTTTTCTCTCAACTTTTCCACAGCCTGTTCCTCTGATGGAATTGGACTGGCTCGAATAATTGTGGTGCTCAACTCACTGGTGATAACACTCTGAGTGTGACAAAAAATGTTTAGAAATAATCCATAGATTATTACAAATTCAAACAAATATAATAAAAAAATTTAAACAACATTAACTCTGAAAAAATAATTGCTTACACACAAACACATAGCTTTGCAGCTGGGAAATGTGGGATTAAAAATCAGAAAAAGTTTGCATTCATTGTTTTATAGAAATACTTATTAAGGAGACTAAAGAGAAGGTATACACCAATTATATTTCTGAAAAAATTTACATAAAGAACAAGAGACAACTAACTTAGCACAAATTTAAGAAATTTTTAAAAATCTAAGTAAATTAATAACAAATGAATGTGGGGGGCGGTTAGTGAGCAAGCTTTCAAATGATATCAACACTGAGTTTAGGAATCAACACAAATCCAGCTCAAATGTTCTCCCACCCCTATTATTTGTCTATACTGCTGTTGTGTTTTAAAATACTAATTTTTATGTGCACCAAAGTCTTTTCCAATATCTAAACTTATGTGGTTCTCTTTTTTTAAGTATGAAGTAATAGCCCTAGTCAATGTTCATATACTCATTTCTTTATAATGCATCACCTTAGGGATGACATCCTCAACTGTTACAAGTTAAGATGCACTTAACTCTCACTGATTATGTTTGGTACTTGGTTTGAAAATTTTTTCTGGACCAAAGCTTTACAAGCAAAGACACTGAGAAACAAATTATTTGCCAATCATCCATCCATCCATCAGTCAGTAAAAATAAATAACAAGCTGTGGCCGGGTAGCTCAATTGGTTGGAGCATTGTCCCACTACACCATTGCTGCAGGTTTTATCCCCGGTCAGGGCAAATATAAGAATCAAACAATGAATGCATAAGTAAGTAGAACCATAAATTGATATGTCTCTCTCTCTCTCTCTCTCATTCTCATCTTCTCTCTCAAACCAATAAATAAAAAATTTTTAAATAAATAAATAAATAAATAAATAAAAAGAGCCAGTATGTATCCAGTGGCAAATTCTTGGTGCCAAGACCTGTCCTCACATCACTGTCCTTCCTTATAGATGAAGAAACAGGCTTGGGGAGATTATATAACTCTGAAAGTAGCAGAGGAAAGGGCATCTGATTCCATAATTCAACTCTTAACCACTATGCTAAGAACATAGAGACCCAACATCTAAAAGCATCATCAAAAAGACAGCTTTCAATGAAATGGGTAGATATGATGTCTTAGTGGCTATATTTACCAAAAGCTTTGTGGAAGAGGCCTGTTACTGCATACTCACGACAGTCATATTCAGCTTATTTATAATACTGTAACATTCACCCCCCACCCCACACGCACACAGATGTAATATTCTGCCACCTAAATCTCTCAGATCTATCTGCTTCTCTCCCACCCTCACTATCACTACCTTAGTCCAAGCCAGCACTGGCTCTCACCTGACTGACTACAGCAACCTTAGTCAGTCTTCCAGGTTCTCATCTTGCCCTTCTCAATGCCTCTTTCCTCACTGCAACTGCAATGAGCTTTGAAAACATCAACACAGATCATGTCAGTGTGCTGCTTAGGAACCTTCAAATTCACAAATTTTACATCTAAGACTCTTCTTGGTTGGACTGTCCTCTTTTCGCCAAGTATATGATTCACTGCAGCCATTCCAAACTTCTTCGAGTCCCTCAGATTCAGCCTGTACTTACAATTCTATGCCTTTCCACATTTGTTTGTTTGCTTCTTCCCATCCTAATTCCAAGTAGTACCTAAAAAATATGGCTTCACTACATTATTACTCCTCCTGACAACCTAGTCATATTTTTAGTTACTGCCTTCTGAATACCCACAGCATAGGTCTATCATGATGCATTTCATTACACAGTGTGTCCTGCATGTGTCCTCCACCACTGAGGGCTTCCTGAGAGCAGATACTAAGATATTTGTACCTCTAGTGCCTTTCCAACATGAGTGGCTGATTGATCCTCCTCTCTTACTCACTCCTTCCCTCTCTCCCTTCCTATACCCACTTCCATTTTAAAGGTAAAATGGCAGAAGAGAGTATACAGACTGGAATTTCAGTCTGGGCCCAACATCAGTAACACTTTAGAACAAAAAGCCTTACTAAAGAAATAATAAAACTGCTGCCCACCTTGTAGTCCTCAAGGCCATGATCTGAAGCTGTGGTGCGACAAGTGCTCTCTTGTTCAGACTCGTAAGTCAGCCTGCTCACACTAGCCTGTGGACACATCAACTGAGACAACTCAGTCTGGCAGGGGGACTTCTGATGATGAGCTGCTGAGCCAAAAGATTCTAAAGCCCACCTGAAAGAGAGACCACTTCGTGACTGGAGCTGTCCATTGTGTTATTTAACATTATCTACACTAGCAAAGGCCAATCCTACTTTGTCTACAATCTTACTAATTTACAGTCTTTGCTACAGCTGTAATACCTATAGTAACTCAATTAGACTCATTTCTTTTACCCTTAATTATCTAAAATTGTGAATTATATTCATATTAAATGAAGTATCTGATAAGCTACTGTAAAAGAAAAATGTTGTGGCATTCTCATTAATAAATTCCATATAGTCACATAACAATGTTAGCTATTCATTCAATAAAAATTTTATTTAATACCTGATAACAGCAATAAACAGAGCATTAAAAAATTTCTGCCCTCAAAGAGCAAAGAAAAAAGAATTATGTAGATAATATGCTGCTCACAGGAATATAAAGTTGTACAACTTTTGCCTGAGCAATTCGGCAATACATATCAGAATCCCCTAGACTCAGATATTCTATACCCACAAATTTATCCTAAGAAAAAACTTAATGCTAATTATAAAGAGTTTGCTAAAAGAGGAACAAGGCAATACAAATTATGGCAAATACACAATAAAACACTTACGTCATGCTGCTGAATACTATTCTTTGACTCAGAAAGTTATTTATATTAGGTTAAAAAAATTAGAAAGCAATAAATAGTAAGATCCTACATCTATTTAATACATACGCCGTATCTTATTAGTCAAGCCCAGACCGATACAAAGAGAGGGGAAACATGCTGCAACTCTTGAGAAGTAGTAAAATCACATTAAATAAGAAACATTGTTCCAGCAGCCGTCTTTGGAAACAGTTGCTGCACCTACTGATCATTCTGCCACTTCGTTTCAAACCAGCCCTTTATTTGACTGAAATTTACCCCATCATTTTCTTGCACAAAGTTCAGACTATTCAGCTGAGCAGTGGACACAGAGAGAAAATCCTATTTTGAGTTGCAGATTTATAAAAAGCTTCAAGTCAAGACAGTTTGGACAAAATACTAGTTAGTGAATTTCTAACAAATGGAGACAAAATATTAACCAAACTGTTTGAGACCTATTTAGACACTGCATGATATGGAATTTTTTGTGTGTGTTTATTTCCGAAGTTTTTTTTTTCCCCCCGAAATTTTGATTTTATTGTATCTACTTCCCCTTATGCACCTTACAGACAAGAATGACATGGGTTCTTATATGCACACACACATACACACATGAACACATATTCACACAGATACCATGCTACAGCATGAAAGAAGTTCTAAATTAGAAGTTACTAATGATGTGTATTATTAGTCTGGCTCCTTTGGTTGAAAGGAACAAATGCATTTAGGTTATATTACCTCAAGTAATGAGAAGTGAACTGTAAGAACACACAGAAATGAAAGGAGAGAAATTTCAGTCGAGATGTTGGACAGACTTCAAAGGAATCTGAAAATAGTCAAGGTGTCAGCCACACAGACTCAAAGGCAGTTTTGGAATTAGAAACTCTAAATCAGCTCTATGAACCTTTTGGAAACCAGCTAGATTCTAAAAGACCAGCTAGCAAGAATACTAATGAGCAGCAGGACTTACCAAATAAAGTATACTTACTAAAAAATGTTGCCAGTGAACAGATGAAAATTCTGATCAATGTTTCACCAAGAATATTTTTAAAAAAACCTTAAAGGAATGTGAGCTGGTAAAAACCATTAAAAAAAGTAGAAAAATATCAAACCCATTTTACCACAATAAAAAGTACTAGGATTTCAATAAAATAGGTGAGTACAAAATTAAAGTCTACGTTGGTAGCAATGTAAGCGTAGTTGATGTTGCAGAAAATCAGTGATGCAGAAGATATACACTTGAACAGCTATCCCACAATACAGAGTGAATATATCAGGAAATTAGGAGAAAGAAAATAGTCAAGGATGACCAGAGAAGGGAATTATCAAGTAATGGGCAACCAGTCTACTCAAAAGGAGGGAATAAGTGGAAATTGACAGCCTCGATTCCCATGCCATCACTCCTCCCCCAGCCTGCTTGCAGCTGCCTGGGAGTTTCCCATGATAGTGGGGTGCATCCGAGCTCTGTTTGGCCTTGATCAGCCCTCAGACTCACAGCTGCGAGATAAAATGGCTGAATTCAATAGTTTCTTTTTTCTTCCCCCTATAAAACAGCCCCTTCCTCCCCTAGGGACCCGGAGTCAAGCCGTTCACAACATGGCTTCCTCCCCACTTGCTAATTTCCCTCAATAAACTTCCTCTCTTCTGCTCCCTGAGTCTTCATCGTTCTCTGAGCGCCACCATTCTTACAGAAATAATCAAAGGTAATAGAAAATAAAGCTTTCCTCAGCTAAGAACTACATTTACAGAGGTTATCATAGTCCAAGAAAATCAACTAAAAGAGATGGACACATTTATTTAAAGTTGATAAGGAAGAAGCAGGGGAGGCATTAAAAAGGAACATAAAAATGGAGCTGGAAATTAGGCTTAAAACAAAAGTTTATACTGTGCACCAGAAGAGTGGATAAACAGAATGTGGCATATTTATGCAATGGAATGCTACACAGTAATAAACACGATGAGCTACTGAGACATGCAACAATAGGATAATCTAAAAAACAAAAGTACCCTGGCTGGGTAGCTCAGTTGGTTAGAGCATCATCCCAATACCCTAAGACTGTGGGTTCCATCCCCACTCAGGGCACATACAAGGAGCAACCAATTAATGCATGAATAAGTGGAACAACAAATTGATGTTTTTAAGGGTTTAGTCAAAGAACCCATATAAATGACTCATGGACATGGACAACGAGGAGGGATACGATTGCGGGAGAGGGGGTGGGTTGGGTGGGGGAGAGAAATTGGGGGAAAAGGGCACAACTGTAATTGAAAAACCAAAATAAAAAAAATAAAAAAAAGAACAAAAGTACTAGTTAGGCACTGCATACCAATATTTTAGTCAACCATGGACTGTATACAACAGTGCTTTCATAATTATAATGGAGCTGAAAAATTCTTGTCATCTAGGGACACCAAAACTATCATAACTCAATACATTATTCATGTGTTTGTGGTGATGCTAGTATAAACAAACCTACTGTGTAATACTAAGTATAGTGAATACAATTATGTACAGTACCTAACATCTGATAATAATTATGACTTACTGGTTTATGTATTCACTATACTATACTTTTTAATTGTTAGTGTACTCTTTCTACTTACTAAAAAAAGAAGTTTGATGTACATATAATAGTATGTCATGCTACACAGGCAGCAGCCTCATGTATCTTGTATTTACCGCAACTCCTAATTGCATCATTTTCTTTTGTCCTCGATTTAATCTCCTGTTGCTTTGTACAGTAACATGCTGTATGACTTGTAGCCTAGGAACAACAGGTTATAAAAATAGCCTAGGTGCATAGTAGGCTGTACCATCTAGGTTTCTGTAAGTGCTCTCTATGATATATGTGCTACAACAAAATCACCTAATGGTGCATTTCTCGGAATGTATGAGGTCTGTCCAGAAGGTATTCAGCCATGTAATATGAAAAATAAGAGACCTTTATTGAAGATACAAGATACAAGAAACATTGTGCACAGAACAATGATGCCTCAAAGTAGGCACCTTGGGACCTCACACAATTCTCCCAATAGCCATCAGCTGCCCTGTCTTATCTTCCTGAATCTCAACAGTCTGAAATCTCTTCCCTTTCACAGGTGATTTTAGTTTTGGGAAAAGCCAGAAGTCACAAGGTGCAAAAGCTGGGCTGCAGGGGACCTGAGTCACCTGGGTGATTTCATGTTTCGCCAAAAATACTCCACATAAGACATGACGTATGAGCAGGCACATTGTCATGATGAAGCTGCCAATCACCAGTTGCCCATAGCTGAGCCTTCTGAATCATCGAATAGTTTTCGAGGAGGAATGTTTAAAGCAAAATTTGATGCAGACTCGTTGTTCTACATGCTCAGTCATTTTGAATGCAATGGCCACATAGTACACATTCTCACTCAACAGCGTCTACCACCTGCACTGACTAGTACAGTAAAGTCGTCATTGTTCACACATGTGCATTCCAATTCCCTCTCCCTGGCTCCAGGTTAGATCAATGTCATGCAAACCTTTCTGATTATATTAACAAAGGCTGGACTTTTTCTGGAGAGATCACGTATTTCCATTGTTAAGCAGCACATGGACTGTATATGGTTCCATTCATACAAAACTCAAAAACAAAAAAACTAAACTATGGTGATACAAATCATAGAGGGTGCCAGGGTGGGAATGAAGGAAGGAGGAGAAATGACTGGAAAAGGGCAAGGAATTGTTAATGGGGTAATGTATGTTATAAGAGTGGTGTTTAAATAGGTATATATAAGTGTCAAAAACTCACTGAATGAAACTTCTAAGATCTGTGCATTTTATTGTATGCTAATTATACATCAATGAAAATATAATACAACACTGCATTCTATGAAATACTAAAATTTTGTTACAGGGCAGCCAAACTTGACAGTAAGCTTGCTCGTATGCTAAACTGTGCCCTTGAAAGAATTCACAAATTAATCTATATGCCAGATACTAAGAGAGCTCAACTAGTTATTTGTTTTGGTAAGTATAGCAGAAAAAACAAAACAAAACAAAAACATGTTAACAACTCAGCAACACAGTATCACTTCATCTTCCTGAACAATTTTAGTTCAGAATATACGTACCCTCTTATAAATTAGCTTTTTGTCATAAATCCCTATTGTTTTGGCCCAGGCTGAGAGGTGCGAGTTCAGGTGCTTGGTAAGTTTACACAATTATGAGTAAACTTACCAATTCCATAGTGATTTTAGAAAGGTAAACATGATGCTCTCATTCAAAATATCTGACCATATGCCAAGTTCATGAGAAAGTTTGGTATCTTCCTAAGGTATGTTTCCTACACTTAATGAATAAATATATTTTCTTAGGAGTACAAGGAAAACACAGGTGGGTTCAAAAGTGAGACCATACAGCCCAGCAATTTTTATCTGATCATAAAACAAAGGGCAGTGTGAAGGAAAATGTCATCATAATAAGTCTTTACACAGCAGTTACAGTTTTTATTAAATGCTTTCACATATAATTTTAAAATATCAAAACCAAAGAAAATAAGATGAAATCAGAATGTATATGAAAAAGAGACACTGCAGAAAACACTAAGAAATCCAGATATAAAAAACATGAAATACAAATGAAATAAAACAGATTAAGACAGATATAGATCACTATAGTGACGGAAAAGTTCTGTATCTTTGATTATGAAGGTGGTTATACAAATTCACACCTATGATAAAATGACACTGAATTCTACCCACATATTGTACCCATGACATGTTCCTGGTTGTGACATTGTGCCATAATGATGTAAGATGTAAACACTGAGGGAAACTGCATAAAGGGTACATAAGGATCTCTCTATACTATCTTTGCAACTTCTATGAAACTATAGTTATTCTAAAATGAAAAGTTCTTAAAGAAAGGATTAAAGAGAAATAAACGCAGAAGTCAAGAAAAACAGAACTATTATTAAACTCCCTGGGAGCAGGAAGGAGATAAAGCAGGACTGATATTTTAACAAATAATTCAAGTCAACGTTTTTTAAAATAAGAAATAATGCTTGAATCCACATAGTAGACGGATATACTCTGTGACTGGGTAAAGTAACCATGAAGAGTCAACATAGGGATATAGCCTAAAAAAAATTACTAGACTTAAAAGATAAAGCATCTTTGGCACAAGCTTACAAAAATATCAAGTCAATTATTAGGCAAAGAGACTTAGGGTAGCCTCAGATTTTCCATAGAGACAGTAATCTCTACAAGAAACATAAGAGAAGGAAGTATAAGCAAAAATTTTAAACGGAGCCATGCTATTCTTCAATTACAAAAGCCACAGATAAACTTTGAACATAAAAGATCATAGGAGCCCTGTCTGGTATGTCTCAGTTGGTTGGAACGTCATTCTGTAAACTGAAAGAGCATGGATTCAATTCTCAGTCAGGGCACATGTCTAGGTTGTGGGTTTGGTCCCTGGTTGAGTCACATATGAGAGGCAACTGATCAATGTTTTTGCCTCACATTGATGTTTTTCTCTTTCCCTTCCCATCTCTGAATCAATAAGCATGTCCTTGAGTGATGATTAAAAAAAAAAAAAAAGAAGGCTAGAGAATACTGCTCCCTCAGGCTTTCTCTGAGCAAACTTCCAAAGGACATACATTGTTAAGTCAATTAAGACAGGAAACAACTGATGACTATATTTAACTGTGGAACAAAAACTAAACAAGTTTAAGAAACAGTGATAAATCAAAATGTAAATGAAGTATAGTGATAAAAAAAAAAAAGTAGAAATTATGTAACGAAAACAAAAGTGGAAAGGGAAAAGAGAAAACACGAAAATTAGTTCACTAATTGTCCCATTGGTAATAAATAGTGTTATGGGCTGAGTTGTGCTCCCCTCAAAAGATATGCTGGACCAATTAAAAAATGGGCAAAAGACCTGAATAGACAGTTCTCCAAAGAGGACATACAGATGGCCAATGTACATATGAAAAGATGCTCAATGTCACTAATCATCAGAGAAATACAAATTAAAACCACAATGAGATACCATCTCACATCTGTTAGAATGGCTATCATCCATAAATCAACAAACAACAAGTATTGGAAAGAATGTGGAGAAAGGGGGCCTTTCTGCACTGTTGGTAGGAATGCAGACTGGTGCAGCCACTATGGAAAGCAATATGAAGATACCTCAAAAATTAAAAATGGAGACTTCTGGTCAAGATAGAGGCCTAGACAGACACATTGCGTCTCCCTCCATACTAAGAAAGAATACAATTATCTCAAAACTAGAGACAACCAGAAGCTCCAGAAAATCGAGCTGCATAGAAGTCCAAAAAACAAAGATATAAAGAAGAAATATTCAACCAGACAGGTAGAAGGGGCAGAGCCATGGTGAAGAAAACATGGTGTGGTGGCAGCAACAGTGGTGGCAGTGGCAGGCTGGCGGAAAGCACAGTCACACGTTCTAAAAAGTCAGGAGGGACACCTGGGGAGCACTCCCAGCAGGAGAGCAGTCTGCGCAGCTCATGGTCCCAGCGCTGGGGAAAATAAACCCTCATTGCTTCTGACTGTGCAAACCAGTGGGGGTTGGGGTGGAGGCAGAAACTGCCAGTCTCTCAGCAGAGTCCGCTTGTTTAAAGGGCCCCCACGGTCCTAGAACATCTGCAGACCCATCCACTCTGGGAACAACAGCCAGGGCAACAGCTAGAGAGGCGCCAGTCCCATATGGAAGTGGGAGAAGTGCCTGGAAAAGGGGCGAGTGCTGGACAGGCAGCATTGTTCTCTCTCAGACCCCTCTTCCCCACACACAGCGCCACAACGTGGTGAAACAGGTCACGCTGTACTGACGAATACTTAAGGGTCCGCCCCTTATAATGTAACAGGTACAACAGCTTTACCTAAGACACAGAGGCAACAAACACAGGAGCCTGTCAAGATGAGGAGACAGAGAAGTATGGCCCAAAAGGGGGAATGGATCAACGTTCCAGTGGGAGAACTGGGTGATGAGGAGATAGCCAACCTAACAGACACAGAATTCCAAACACTTGTGATAAAGATGCTCACAGACATGCTTGACAAATATGCTTGAGTACAGCAAACACCTAAGGGAAAAGGTAAAGGCTATAAGTGAAACAAAGGAAAATCCACACAAAACCAATGGTGAAGGGAAGGAAATGGGTAAAAATCAATGATTTTAAACATAAAGAAGAAAAAAACAGTCAACCAGTACAGAATTAGGAAACAAGAATTGAAACAAATGAGGAGAGGCTTGGGAACCTCTGGGACAACTTTAAACGTGCCAACATCCGAATCATAGGGGTGCCAGAAAGTGAAGAGGAAGAGCAAGAAATTGAAAACTTATGTGAAAAAATAATGGAGGAAAACTTCCCAAATTTGGCAAAGGAAAGCATGAAGAGTTCCGGGTGAGCTGAACCCAGAGGGGACCACACCAAGACATATGATTAAAATGCCAAGGGTGAAAGATAAAGACAGAATCCTAAAAGCAGCAAGAGAGAAGCAGAGTTGCCTGCAAAGGGATGCTTATAAGACTATCAGCTGATTCCTCAAAAGACACTTTGCAGGCAAGAAGGGACTGGCAAGAAGTATTCAATGTGATGAAAAGCAAGGTCCTACAACCAAAATTATTCCATCCAGCAAAGCTATCATTTAGAATGGGAGGGCAGATGAAGTGCTTCCCGGCAAGGTGAAGCTAAAAGAGTTCATTATCACCAAGCCATTATTATATGAAATGTCAAAGGGACTTACTTAAGAAAAAGAAGACAAAAACTATGAACACTAAAATGACAACAAACTCACAATTATCAACAACTGAATCTAAAAAATAAAAACAAAATCCAACTAAGCAAACCACAATAGGAACAGAATCATAGGTCTGGGGATCATTTGGAGCATTATCAGCTGGGAGGGGTGAGGGGGAGAAATGGGGAAATGGTGCAGGGATTAAGAAGCATAATGGGCTGGTACAAAATAGACAGGGGGAAGTTAAGAATAATACAGGAAAGGGTGAAACCAAAGAACTTATATGCATAACCCATGGACATGAACTAAGGGGGGTGGGATTCCTGAAGGAAAGGGGTGTGCTGGGCAGAGGGGAGCAAAGGGGGTAAAAATGGAACTACTGTAACAATACAATCAATAAAATATACTTAAAAAAAAATTAAAATGGATCTGCCTTTAGACCCAGCAATCCCACTTCTGGGAATATAGCCGAAGGAACCCAAAACACTAATTCAAAAGCACACAAGTACCTCTATGTTCACTATGGTGTTATTTACAATCACTAAGATATGGAAGCAGCCCAACTATCCATCAGTAGATGAGGGGATAAAACAACTATGGGACATTTACACAATGGAATGCTATTCAGCTGTAAAAAAGAGGAAAGGTTTACCATTTGTGATAGTATGGATGGACCTGGATAACATCATGCTAAATGAAATAAGCCAGTCAGAGAAAGACAAATACCATATGATTTCACTCGTATGTGAAATCTAATGAACAAACTGAACTAACAAGGAAAATGGGTACAGATTCACATTGGAGAGTAAGATGACAGCTGGAGCAGGAAGATAAAGGGTGGAGGGATTGGGCAAAAAGGAAAAAGTACTCATATAAATGAACAACAGTGTGGTGATTGCTGGGGGAGGAGGATATAAAGAGTCTAGCTGGTAAGGAAAAAAATACAATAAAGATTAAATTTAACAAAAAAAGATATGTTGGGAGTCTTTAAATCCCCAATGCCTCAGAATGTGACCTTATTTATAAGGAAATGGGGTCATTGCAGATGTACAGTCAAACACTCAATCTGCAATTGAAGAGGTAGAAAGAGAGGGAAGAGAGGATATTCCTACTTCACTAATCAAGGAAATGTTTACGAAACGGGGAGAAATGCAAAGTTTTATTGAGAAATATCACCCTGACAAAAAGTAGCAAACCTCTTAATAAATTTGGTCAACGAAGATGCAGTGTTTCACTTCAGGCAAGTGTTAAAATGCAGGCATCAACAAACATCATTGGATAAGTTTTTAGTGAGCCTGAAGCAAGTTCTAGTGGAGCAGATACAAAAGAGAAAGAACCCCAGACAGCTACCTCATGTTTTTATGGAAGGGGACTCCCCTTCCAAACAATAACATCCTTCCATCCCTCCATCCCTCCTTTCCATATTCAGAAATCAATGGCTCTCAACATAAAGGTAAGTTCTAGTGTGTACATAAATTTTCATTTACTGTACATTTTATTTCCTTTTTGTTAAATTTTCATTTACACCTCATGTCCTTTGTTTTTCAAGTGTTTGTTTATAAACAGTACATTAGACATGTACTGTATATAAGAAAGGTTAAACAGAATCATTTGGGGGTCTGAAATGAACTAATTCAATTTACATTTTTTCTAATGAAAAAAATTATTCAGATTTCGAACAAATCCCTTCTCCAAAAGCCTTGTGAACAAATTAAGTTCAAGAACTGAGGTTCCACTGTAATTAGTTAAGATAAGGTCATAACAGAGTAGGCTGGGCCCTTAATCCAACATAAATGATGCACTTAAAAAGAGAAAGAAATTTGAACACTTGAAAGACAGGCATGTGAATGCAGAGGCAGAAGTTAGTGATGCATCTACAGGCCAATGAATGTCCAAAGCTACCAGAAGCTCAAAGAGGCAAGGAAGGATCCTCCCCTAAAGATTTCAAAGAGAACATGATCCTGGACTCCTAGCCTACAGATTATAAGACAATAAATTTCTGTTACTTTAAACCACTCAGTTGTGGTACTTTGTTATGGCAGTCATTGGGAAACTAACACAGCTGGGAATCAAAGAACATCATTTAAAAACTGGAAAAGCAGCCCTGGCTGCTGTGGCTCAGTTGACTGAGCGCCGGCCTGCAAACCAAAGGGTTGCCGGTTTGATTCCCAGTCAGGGCACATGCCTGGGTTGCGGGCTAGTTCCCCAGTTGGAGGCATGTGAGGGGCAACCACACATTGATGTTTCTCTCCCTCCATTCCCCTCTCTCTGGAAGTAAATAAATAAAATCTTAAAAAAAAAAAAAAAAAGAAGCATACTTGGTACGTACAAAATAGACAGGGGGAAGCTTCTCTCCCTCTCTACTCCTCTCTAAAAATAAATAAATCTTAAAAAAAAAGAAAACTGGCAAAGGAAGTGTCTAAAGTAGAAGCGTATTTACAAAGATAAATACTTAGATAATTTTATAGGCAAATAGGCAAATATTAGTAGAGAGAGAAAGGAAAAAAATCAGTAGATGACACTAGTCAAAGTCAGATCGTTACAGTAGGATGAGTAGCAGAAGGAGGCATGTCTCACCCGCTAACTCAGCAGTCCTGGGCCTGGTCTGATAATATTGCCAGGTGTCCCAATATCACAGGAAAAACTATATTAGCAGGGAGAAGGAAAGTCCTTTAAATTCTATGTATCCTTTTAAAGGAAAGCTTTTGAAACTGCACTTTCATCCCAGGCCAAAAAGGCAGGAAAGGGTCTACAGCAGCCAAAGAAGAAGCCCATAAAACAACTCTTGATTTACTGCCTGCCTCCCATCACACACGCAAAATGAACAAATAGAGTCTAGAGTAAGATGAGGATTCAAGCTAACATACCCCCATACATATCTAAGTTCAGGTAGTCATGTGCCCCCCGAGAAAAGCTGGCAATTTCTTTACCTGTCAATCAATATGTAACTTCTTCACCCCCATCCCGCCAACTGTAAGTCCTCAGAACAAAGGACTAGTTCTCTTGGCCCTCTTGGCCCTCTGGCCACCCTTGCTTTTGCTCTCCCATTCACTAATAAACTTTGCATGCATATTAATAGGCTTACTCATCTGTAATTCTTTACTGCATTGACCAGAAGAACCAGGGTTTCTCCAATAACAAGATGACCTTCAAATCTGGTTGGGCTGGATAATTTCTAATATCTTTTAAACTATGAAATAACCTATTAAATAAGAGGAGGCTGTGTATATGAAAAACTGTTTCAAAATGAGGCATTTAGGAGTTATTGAAACAGGAAAGAATTAAGCTCTCCATAGATATTTAGCTCTAGCTTACCCATACCATTTCAGATGAACATGCAAAACTTCAAAAGCAACATGGGAAAATAATAGGTAACTTGGAAATAAAATGTAATTTCAATTTGTTTTAAAATATTAAAGATTTTTTATAATTTCAGTTTAGATAAATTTCTCTACTTATTAAAATCTTTAAGACGTTAAGGATAATATAGGAAAGGGTGAAGCCAAAGAATTTATATGCACAACCCCTGGACATGAACTAAGGGGCGTGGGATTGCTGGAGGAAACGGGGGTACTGGGCAGAGGGGAGCAAAGGGGAAAGAAAATTGGAACTACTGTTAACAACATAGTCAACGAAACATACTTTTAAAAAAATGACAACAAAATCAAAACTATCAACAACCGAATCTAAAAATAATAAAAACAAAAACAAACTAAGCAAACAATGAGAATAGGAACAGAATCATAGGCATGGGGAACATTTGGAGGGTTATCAGCTGGGAGGGGGAAGGGGGGAAAAAGGGGAGAAATGGTGCAGGGATTAAGAAGCATACTTGGGCCCTGGTTGGTGTAGCTCAGTAGATTGAGTACTAGCCTGCAAACCAAAGGGTTGCCGGTTTGATTTCCAGTCAGGGCACATGCCTGGGTTGTGGACTAGTTCCCCAGTTGGGGGCATGTGAGGGGCAACCACACATAAATGTTTCTCTCCCTTCGTTCCCCTCTCTCTGAAAATAAATAAAATCTTAAAAGAAAAGAAAAGAAAACATACTTGATAGGTATAAAATAGGGGGAAGTTAAGAATATATAGGAAAGGGTTAAGCCAAAGAACTTACATGCACAACCAATGGACCTGAACTAAGTGGGGGTGGAATTGCTGGAGGGAAGGGGGGTCCTGGGTGGAGGGGAGCAAAGGGATAAGAAATTTGTACAACTAATGACATAATCAATAAAATATACTTTAAAAATAAAAGAGACTTCCAAATATAATTTGCTAATATGAAGACCCTTCAAATACACTTACTCTGAACCTGGTTATTTCACTTCTAAATATCTATCCTAAGGAAACCAGCTGCAACAGGGTAGATGGGACAATAGGTTCCTGGAAAACAGGTGAGATCCCGGATCCAGATTATCCACCCCCAGTCCTACAAAAAGGTAATGGGCAGGGGAGGGTGCCCATGGAACAGAAGGCACAATACTTAAGGTACATTTCTTAACAAAGGTAGATTAATGCAGCCCATGCCTTCCTGAAGGAAGGTGCTTATAGAAGGACACTGTTGCCTGGGGCAAACTGTAAACAAAGACAGTGTGACTGTGAAAATGTGTGATGGCAGTCACTCATGACATAGTGGGGGCAGGAGGCTCATACAGGGCCTATCTGAGCTGCATGGGCCCAATGCCCCATCCTGGATGAACAGATGCATGTGTCCCTGGGCATGTCTGGGAAACTTTTGCCCTGACTAAAGATGGCAGTCGAAAGAGTGTCAAAGATACCAGGGAGCTGACAAAAATGGCAGAAAGACTCACTGTAGGAAAAGCTGGACACTTCCACTGGCTTCTTGTGCATGAGGGATTTTGAAAGGGCCTTTTAAAGAAAACAGTAGAAAGGCCCTCTCTTGTGCACTCTTGGTACGGACACTTGGTATGTAGAAGTCACTCTCTTGCTTTGGAACTTGGTGCAAGCTCTCCCTCTCTCTGGGCTTTTGGCATTTGGACATTCTGGGCTTCTGGCCCTGCTCCCTGCACAGAAGGGAGCGCTTGTGGGACCAGGCAGATGTCAGGTCCACCAGGGGCTTAGACCCCACATGGATGAAAGCCCACTGCTGGAGGCAAGATCCCACATTGGGACATGTGCCTCGCTGGGCTCCAGCCTCTTTGCGCAGCACAAGGTTCCTGGGCTACTACACAGAGACTGAGCAGTGCACCCCAGATCTTAAAGGAGAGAGCTGCTGCAAGAGGATGGTGACTCTGAGTCCCGCAAGTGCACATGCCAAAGAGGATGAAGACCTGTTTGCATGACCAGCTTAAACAGATAAGGAAATGAGGAATATCTGGGCATGATATTGGCGTGTAGCCTTCTGAGTCTCATGAGGGAGAAGGGCTCAGAGCAGGAGTGTTCTCAGCTACCACCCCAGGTTGGAACCCTGTTAAAACCTGGTTCCTTCAACACAAATCCTGGGGTCATATAGAAGAGTGACAAGGGGTCAAAGCCCAGTTTGCATGGTTCATGGTCAAAACACAGAAAAAATTCATGAGCAAATTCATCCATCTCAGTTATCACTAAAATGGCAAAAATAATATAGTAAGTATCCACCTGTATCCACCAAAGCATGGAATCACCACAGATTCATTTTGCAATCTGTGACATTACTAATTTTCTTTTAAACACAAGGAATTATTATATGTGAAAAACAAGAGTATAAAAATTTGTACAAAAAATGGCTTGAATGAAATTCACAAAACATTTACAATCGTTACCTTTGAGTGATGACCCTATAATTTTCTTCTGTACACTTTTTCCCAATTTTCTTATACTGAGCATGTATTATTATTTAAACAAAACAAAACAAAAAAAGTAAGTACTTACCCTGATAAATTTGTTCCAGAAATTTCACTAGGAGAAGAATGACTTAGTGGAGAAGTGGAAGGTCTGAAGCTATCTTGGTCATCTTCTGAACTATGTCCACCATGCTCAGGAGGATTTTTCAAATCTATCAGAAAGGTATACCTTCTAATGAGAACAGGAAAAAAAAAAAAAACCCACTTGCATAGTTTTGTGAATATGATCAATTACTGATACTTACCAACATTTTTAGGTGAGATTAAGAAATGGTTTCCAAAAGTCACATGCTTTTCACTGCTACTTGTTTCACTAACATATTCATTTTGCCTCTGATTTTCTTTATTATTTTGCATTTCTTCACACTCTTCTGACAGCCAAAGGGATGCTATTCTGGGGCTCTTTACTAATGAATAACTATTAGATGTTGGAATGGATATCACTGACATAGCTTTTTCACTGTTACCAATATCTGGTAATTTGTTGTCAATGGAGTACGTCTTCACATCAACTGTTGCACTCTCACTCTCTCTTATACTAGTAAGATTTAAATTCGAAGAGTTTATTGTTCTAACTGATTCCTGGTTTTCACTCTCTCCGTTTCCACCATAAAAAATAGCTGCTGTATTTTCTTCTTGTTCTCTTTTACTTATACTAGAAGCACCTAAGTCCACTGTATGGATGTCCTCTATAGTCTGTTCTTTTGACAAAGATAAATCCCATATATCAGACACACCAGCTCTTGAAAAGTTTTCCAGTACACCTTCACATCTACTAACTTCTGTTTTTTTAAGGTATTTCTCCATATCAAATGCACTGGATCCCTTACTTTTTTCTAAATCATTAGGTAAGAAATGAGACACAGTGGAAGAGTCCTTTTGTTTATCATCTTCCTGAGAAGTTTTCTCTCTGGTTTTATTTGAAAGTGCCTTGATCATGGAAGCAAGTTGGAAAGGATCAGTATTCACTGATGCATTTGCAATAGCTGAAGCAATCGTGCTTATCCTGAGTACAGAATCACCACCATCAGATAGCTTGCCTTTACACTTTAGGGGTTTGCTGTTCATGAAGAAAGTATCCTAGGAATGAGAAAATTTACATCAGATAAATTTACCTCAGGTCCATAGACAGGCATATATTAATTTAATCTTAATTTATAAGTGCTACACAAGATTTAACAGCAGCAAGAAATTAATGGTATAACAGTTAACTATCTTGAAGAAATAAGACAGCTGTTATCAAGTCTAATTGTTGAATAGTGGATTACTTACATAATCAGATTACCAATTGTTAAAAAAAAATCTTCAGAAATAAAATGATGCTAAAACTGAATCAGAGAATAATTTAAAGGCAAAATATTAGGACAAGATAGAGGCACAGATAGAAACGCTGCATCTCCATCACAACTAAGAAGGAATTTACAACCACTTCAAACTAAAAAGAAAACCCAGAAAATCAAAACTACAGGGAAGTTCAGCAAAGAAATAAAGAAGAAATATTCAGCAAGAAAGGTGTGACAACTCTACTTAACAACACAGAAGCAAACACAGAAATAACTGTCAAACTGAGGAATCAGAAAAATACAGCCCTAAAACAGGGACAGATCAAGGTTCCAGTGACAGAATTAAGTGATGAGGAGAAAGTGAACCTAACAGACAAAGAGAAAGCCAACCTAACAGACACAGAGTTCAAAGTTCAAAGATGCTCATAGACTTAACAGAAAAAATTAATCATGATAGAGAAGAAATGTAAGCTATACTAAGTGAAATGAAGAAAAATCGACATGAAACTAGAGGTGAAGTAAAAGAAACCAGGGTTCAGATCAATGAGTTGGAACATAAGGAACAAATAAACAGTCAACCAGTACAGAAGGAGGAAACAAGAATTTTTAAAAATGAGGAGAAGCTTAAAAGTCTCTGGGATAGCTTTAAATGTGCCAAAATTCAAATCATAGGGGTGCCAGAAGGAGAGGAGGAAGAGGAAGAAATTGAAAACTTATGTGAAAAAATAATGAAGGAAAACTTCCCTAACTTGGGGAAGGAAATGGACATACGGATCCAGGAAGCACAGAGTCCCAAACAAACTAGACCAGGGAAGACTACATTAAGACATATCATAATTAAAATGTCAAAGGCTAAGGATAAAGAGAGAATCTTAAAAGCAGCAAGAGAAAAGAAGAAAATTAACTACAAAGGGGTTCCCATAAGACTATCAGCTGATTTCTCAAGAGAAACTTTGCAGGCAAGAAGGGACTGGCAAGAAGTATTCAAAGTGATGAAAAGCAAGGACCTACAACCAAGATTACTCTATCCAGCAAAGCTATCATTTAGAATGGAGGGGCAGTTAAAGTGCTTCGCACACAAGGTAACGCTAAAGGAATTCATTGTCACTAAGCCCTTATTACATAAAATGTTAAAGGGACTTATTTTTTAAAAAAGAGGATCAAAACTATGAACAGTAAAATTACAACAAACTCACAACTATCAACAACTAAATCTAAAAATAATAAAAACAAAAACAAACTAAACAAAAAACCAGAATAGGAACAGAATCATAAGCATGGGGAACATTAGGAGGGTTATCAACTGGGAGAGGGAAGGGGAAGAAAGGGGAGAAATGGTGCAGGGATTAAGAAGCATACTTGGTAGGTACAAAATAGACAGAGGGAAGTTAAGAATATATAGGAAAAGGTGAAGCCAAAGAACTTACATGCACAAGCTACAGACCTGAATTAAGTGGGGTGGGATTGCTGGAGGGAAGGGGGTTACTTGGTGAAGGTGAGCAAAGGGGAAAAAAATTGGGACAACTGTAACAGCATAATCAATAAAACATTTAAAAAATAAAATTAAAAAATAAATAAATAAAACCAAAATATTAAGAAGACTGAGAAGCCATTGTGACTGCCAAGAATAGTTCTTGATAATTTCATTAAAATGTTAGAATGATTTATAGGCCAGACATAAATAGGAATTATGGTTAAAAAATTAAAATGGAACCAAAGATATAAACTTATTTAATATTCAAAAATGCAAGTTAAGACTTCTGCCTCCAGTAATAGCAGACTAAGTAATGCAAACCAACTCTTACTGAAAGCAATTAGAATTGGAGACCATATTCAAAGATATTCCTTTAAAGGCTTTGGAGAGCTTTAAAACAAAAAT
This sequence comes from Furipterus horrens, assembly GCF_987537825.1. Lineage (NCBI taxonomy): Eukaryota > Metazoa > Chordata > Mammalia > Chiroptera > Furipteridae > Furipterus > Furipterus horrens. The sequence goes on along the minus strand of NW_028327178.1, from coordinate 55,269,096 downwards.
AAAAACTCTGAAGCTGAAATTCAAGAGAAGAATCCCAAAAAGGTAAGTCTATTAACGGAGATGCTTTTCCCTAGGGGACCTGCTGCTTCAAAAAGAGGTAGCTGATTAAACTTCAAGAAGAGGCTAAACAAAGCTGTTCTTACGGGAGTAAGGGTATAAAACTTCAGTTCAGAATCTGCCAATTATGGTAGGCAGTGGTCCAGGTAAACATTATATTTTAGGAAAAGACCACAAAGAGCTACACCCTAGGAGGAAAGCAAAACCAAAATTAGACTGGTCCTGATAAGGACTGAGGATCAGCTCTAAATCAGCTCAACCTCCAAAACTAGATTAAAGTGATCTGAGAGTGTCAGAGTTCTTTGCTCCCTTTCAGAAGTAAACATAAATCCTGTCAACAATTATTCCAGTAAAAGTCCACCCCTCAATCAATAAATGACACACGAAGTTTCAAGATAACGTGGTCCAAACCCAAGAAAAAAAACCTGTGGAAGACTCAGAATAATTCATCAGACTACAAAACACATCTAAATCTAAAATCTAAAACATAAACATCTAAAACATAATTAAGGAAAGTAAAAGACAACACTGAGACTCTAGCAGAGAACTAGAAATTATCAAGAAATGAAAATGTAAATTCTGTAATTGAAAAATACAATAACAAATTAAGAACCCAATGGACTTCTGGTCAAGATGGAGGTGTAAGCAGCCACACTTCATCTCCCTCAACAGCTAAGAAGGAATACAACTAGTTCAAAACTGGAGACAACCAGAAGTTGCAGAAAATTGAGCTGCATGAAAGTCTACCAAACAAAGATATAAAGAAGAAATACTAATCCAGACAGGTAGGAGGGGTAGAACTGGGGCAGAGAAGTGGTGTGCTGGCAGCAGCTGCGGCGCAGTGAAAAACGCAGTAACACATTAAAATAAGGAAGGACATCTGGGGAGTGATACCAGCCCCAGACCAGAATTCGAAGCTCACCATTCCAGCACCAGGGAAAATAAAGCCTCATTGCTTCTGACTGAAAACCAGTGGGGGTTGGGGCAGAGGAAGAAACTGCCAGTCTCTCAGCAGAGCTCATTTGTTTAGAGGGCCCCCCACAGTCCTAGAAGGTCTGCAGACCCACCCACTCTGGGAACAACGGCCAAAGCAACAGCTAGCGAGGCACCAGTTCCATATAGGAAGTGGGAGAAATACCTAGAAAGGGGGCAAGTGCTCCGCAAGTGGCATTTTTCCCGCTAAGAGCCCTTTCCCACATACAGTGCCACAACCTGGTGAAATGGGTCACCCTGTACTGATGAAAATCTAAGGCTCCACCCCTTACAATGTAACAGGTGCCACAGCTCTACATAAGACACAGAGGCAAACACATGAGCCTGTCAAGTTGAGAAGACAGAGAAGTATAGCCCAAAAGAGGGAACAGATCAAGGTTCCAGCGGGAGAACCAAGCGACGAGTAGATAGCCAACCTAACAGATGAAGAGTTCAAAACACTGGTGATAAAAGATGCTCACAGACTTGACAGAAATGCCTGAGTATGGGAAATGCAGAAGGAAAGAAATAAAGGTTAAGCTAAGTGAAACAAAGGAAAATGCACACAAAACCAATGGTGAAAAGAAGGAAACGAAGGTTCAAATCAATGATTTGGAACATAAGAAAGAAATAAACAATCAACCAGTAACGAATTAAGAAACAAAAATTGAAAAAAAATGAGAAGAGGCTTAGGAACCTCTGGGACAACTTTAAATGTGTCCACATCCAAATCATAGGGGTGCCAGAAGAAGATGAAAAGCAAGAAATTGAAAACTTATGTGAAAAAATAATGAAGGAAAACCTCACAAATTTGGTGAAGGAAATAGACATAACAAGTCCAGGAAACACAGAGAGTCCCAAACAAGCTAGACCCAAAGAGGACCACAGGAAGACACATCATAATTAAAATGCCAAAAGTTCAATATAGAGAATCTTAAACGCAGCAAGAGAAACGAGGTGAGTTATCTGCAAAGGGGTTCCTATAAGACTATCAGCTGATTTCTCAAAAGAAACTTTGCAGGCAAGAAGGGACTGGCAAGAAGTATTCAAAGTGATGAAAAGCAAGGACCTACAACCAAGATAACTCTATCCAGCAAAGCTATCATTTAGAATGGAAGCACAGATAATGTGTTTCCCACACAAGGTAAAGCTAAAGGAGTTCATCATCACCAAGCCCTTATTACGTGAACTGTTAAAGGGACTTATTTATGAAAAAGAGGATCAAAACTAAGAACATTAAATGACAATAAACTCAAGAACTATCAACAACAGAATCTAAAAATAAAAACAAAAACAAACTAAGCAAACAACTAGAATAAGAACAGAATCATAGGTATGGGGATCATTTGGAGGGTTACAAGCTGGGAGGGGGAAGGGGGAGCATGGGGGCAATGGTGCAGGGATTAAGAAGCATACCTGGTAGATACAAAATAGACAGGGGGAAGTTAAGAATAATATATGAAAGGGTGAAGCTAAAGAACATATGCACATTCCATGAACATGAACTTATGGGGTGGGGTGAAATGGCTGGAGGGAAGTGGTACTGGGCGGAGGGAAGCAAAAAGATAAGAAATTGGGACAACTGTAACAACATAATCAATAAAATATACTTAAAAAGTACAAACAAACAAACAAGAACCCAATGGTTGAGCTTAACGTATTGGAGACAACTGAAAAAAGAAATTGAACTTGGAAGAGAAGTCTGAATATCCAGGGTGAATCATGAAAGAGAAAATTAATGAGAAATGCACAAAACTTCAGAGATAGTAACAGAAAAAAAGGAACACTGAACTCTTAAAATGGAACAAAAGTTGTATTTAAAAGTATGTTGGCAGATAATTTTCTAAACCTTGTGAGTCAAGAATGCAAAAGTTAAGAAGGCCTATGAACCTAAGCAGGACAAAACAAAACATACCTAAGCGCATCATAGTAAAATAAATACCAAACAAAAATTTAAAGCAGTCAAAGATATATTACCTTTAGTGAGATTAACAATAATATTGACAGCAAACTTCTAAAATAAAATGATGTAAAATAATATATTCAAATTGCTTGAGGTTGCTTCTATTCTGAAAGTCTACATACAACAATCTATATCAAGAACAAATGTGATACAAAGATATTTTTTGGAGTAACAAAAACAAAAAATTAATTATCAGCACTCTTACTAAAAGAAATTATAAGGATATTTTTCAAGCAAAAGAAAATCTCAGATATAGTGTCAGAGATGCATAGTGGTTGTATATAATAATAATAATCACCACCATCATCGAAATGTATTTTGGGGCTTAAGTAAAGATTTAAAATATAACACAATAGATTCTAAGTCTGGAATAAAGTAAAAATGCTTTTTGATCCTTTTAATGTCAAGATAGATAAAAATTATAAACCCCACCCCAATTTTTATTGAGTATTAATAAGAAAACAAGTTGTAATTTCTTGGGTAATCACTGAAAAAACAGGAAAAGACACCGACAAGAACTGCCCAGAAAACTCTAGCCACTGTAGATATAATGAGAAAGGTTTGCATGACCTTAATCTAACCCGGCAGCCAAGGACAGTGGACTGGAATGCACATGTGTGAACAATGATGACTTCACTGTACTAGTCAGTGGGGGCAGAGGACTCTGTTGAGTGAGCATGTGTACTGTGTGGCCGTTGCACTCAAAATGACTGAGCAAGTAGAGCAACGAATATGCATCAAATTTTGTGTTAAGCATGAACATTCCTCCTCAGAAACTATTCAGATGATTCAGAAGGTCACAGCTATGGGCAACTGGTGATTGGCAGCTTTGTCACAACAGCGCAACCACTCATGCATCACATATCATGCAGTATTTCTGGTGAAACATCAAATCAGCCAAGTGACTCAGCACCCCTACAGCCCAGATCTGATGCCCTGTGACTTCTTGCTTTTTCCAAAACTGGAATCACCTTTGAAAGGGAAGATATTTCAGACCTTTGATGAGATTCAGGAATACAGCACGGGGTTGCTGATGGCAACTGGGAGAAATATGTTAGGTCCCAAGGTGCCTACTTTGAAGGGAACTGAGGCAGTATTGTCCTATGTACAATGTTTCTTGAATCTTGTATCTTCTTCAATAAATGTCTCTATCTTTCATATTTCATGGCTGGATACCTTCTGGACAGACCCATAGTTTCCAAGTTAGAGGGAGAAAATTGGAATGATAATAAACACTTAATCCAAAAAAATATAAATATCCCTCCAAAAAACAAAGTCTAGATGAAACAAAGAGGAAGTAAATAAAGAGAGCAGATTCAAACTTCCATATATTGGTAATTCCACTAAAATAAGTGAAAAGAAAGACTATGGGACTGGTTGAAAAATAAAATACAACTCTTTGTTCTCAAAGAGAGAAACATTTATATAAAGATAAAGATAGGTTTAAAGTAATATAATAGAAAGCTATAACTTGCAAACACTAACTAAAAAGAGCCACTTTTAACTCTGTTAACGTAACACTAAACTAAAAGCATTAAGCACAGAGACGAAGGGCATCATACACAATAAAAAAAGCTCAATTCACCAAAAAAGAGAACAATTCTAATTTGTGTACCTAAAATTTTTTTCATTTCTATTAGGAAAAAATTTACATATATCACTGTGCAAGATGTACTGCACAATTTGATTTGCATATATTGTGAAATGCTTACCATGATAAACATCCATCATTTCATATAGACAAAATAAAAGGAAAAGACACAAAACTTTCTCCTTTGTGATGAGAACTCTTAGTATTTACTCTCTTAACTTTCCTATACATGTTGCTTAGAAAGGTCTATGTTCTATGTGTATCATTAAGCAATTTTGAGAACATCAGAAGGTACTTACCCATATCTAGATGGCAAAGCCTACCTAGGGTAACATTTTGACAGCATGCCACTGTACTTAATACTGTATGTAATTGTAATAACAATGGTAAACATTTGTGTACCTAACCATACCTAACATAGAAAAGGTAAGGTAAAAAAACAATATGAAGTATAAAAAATGGTATACCTGTGGTGCTTTGAGTAAAGGCCAAGGACATTACTGCTACACTAAATGTATTTTTAAAATAATTTTTTTAATTTTTAATTATTTTTCCCATGAGTGCTTTTTCTTTTTTGCTTGATCCCTCCATCTCTTAACCATATCTTCCCACCCTGCTCTCTGAGTCTGTCTCTATTTTGCATGTTAGTTCAGTTTGTTCATTAAATTCCACACTTGAGTGAAATCATATGGTATTAGTCTTTCTATAACTGGCTTATTTCACTTAGCATAATGTTCTCCAAGTCTATCAATGCTGATACAAAGGGCAAAATTTTCTTTTTTATAGCCAAGTGGTACTCCATGCTAGATTTTAGAGAGGGAAAAGGAGGGAAAAAAAAAAAAAAGGAGAGGAATGTCAAAAAGAGAGAGAAACATTAATCAGCTGGCTTTCATATGTGCCCTGGGGACAAAAGCTGCAACCCAGGCATGTGCCCTGACGAGGAATCAAACCAGCAACCTTTCAATTTGAGGGACGATGCCCAACCGAGGCAATAGTTTTATCATAAATTAACCTTAGCTTGCTGTAACTTTTTTACTCTACAAACTTAATTCTTTTAAACTGACTCTTTTCTACTATTTAGCTTATAACACACACTATATAGCTATGCAAAAATTTTTTGTGCTTTTTAAACTTTTTTGTTAAAAACTAAGAAAAACACACATTAGCCTAGGCCTACACAGGATCATCAATATCACTGTCTTCTACTTCCATATCTTATCCCACTGGAAGTCTTTAGGGGAGGTAACATGCATGGAACTGCCATTATGAGAATAATGCCTTCCTCTGGAATACCTCCTGAAGGCCTTTCCTGAGACTCTTGAGGTGTCACTCTTTTCAGAAATATGCCCATGGCAGTTTGCTTGGTTTATTTCTTCTTTTCATCACAGATCTGCTTTTAAGCAAGTAATGCACCATAAATATTCTACTCTATTAATGAAGACTTTTTGGCGTTGGGATCCATGTTTTCAACCTTTATAAGGAGCTTGTTAAAGTTTGCAAAAACTTCTGCTAAACCCCTCACTGTGAATTTCCTTGGAGGTCCTAATTCTTCTCCTTCAGTTTCCTTTTCTCTTGCCTCTTCTTCAGCTATACATTCCTATTTCAGTTCCAAAAAATCCTCACTAGTCAATTCCTCAGGAACCACCTAGAGGAGCTCCTTAATGTCACCCTCATACAAACCCATGTTTAAGTTGTGTGCCTTCTCAACCATCACCTTGTTGATTTTCGCAATCTCCTCATCCTTAGAAAAGTCCTTCGAAGTCATTAATGAACTTCTTAAGTGTCTTCTTTCAAATGTCATTCATACACTCCTTGGTGATATCACATCAAGCCCAAGCAAGGTTCCTGATGTTGTAATCCTTCCAGAATTGCATCAGTGTCTTCCTTAGTTGCCGCAATAGCCTCAGCATAGGTCCTCCTCATGTAGTAGGCCTTAAAAGCTACTGTAACTCCTTGATCCATTGGTTAGACCAAAGAGGTGGTGTTTGGAGAAACACCACACTGATATTGAGATGAAGAACACCAATAAAAGAAGGATTTCTGAGTGCACTATCAACAATAAGCAAAATCTTGAAAGGTATGTTATTCTCCAAACAGTACTTCTCCATTTCGCTGGCATCACAATTTAGGAGGGCATCTCGGAAGAGGTACTCAGTTATTCATCATTTCTTCTTGCTCCTATTGTACACTGGCAACATGTATTTATTGATATACTTGAAGGCTCTGGGGTTCTCCCTATGCCAGATCCTTAAGGGTTTCCATGTGTAGCCAGCAACACTGACCCAAAGCAAGGCTGTTAACCTGTCCTTATAAGCCCTGAAACCTGACATTGACTTGGTCTCCTCATGGATCAAAGTCCTTTCAGGCATGTGCTTCTAGAATAGGAAGGTTTCACTCATACTGAATATTTGCTGTGGCAAGTAATTTTCCTCCAAAATTTGCTTATCTAAAGTTCCCAAAAATTCTTCAACTGACTTTTCATTACCACTCATAGACTCAACTTACAGATTTACCACTCACTTTCAGATTATGTAGCGAAAAAGATTTCTTGAATTATTAAAACACCCAGAGCTGGCAGTAAATTCAACATTGTAGTCGAGTCCACCCTTATCTTTCAACATTGCAAATAAACTTTTCACTTTCCGTGATCATCATGGTGCTGAGAGCGATAGACTTCTGTTTCTGGTCTTCAATCGAGATAGTTATAATATTCAAAACCCATTTTATGTAATTCACACATTACCAAAAGTAAAAGTTCATTTTCGCCTCCCTGAGACATAAAAAAGCATTTGACAAGATTCGATCTCCTAACAAGTTAAAAACAAAAACAGAACTAGCAAACAAATGTTGAGACGGAAATTTCCTTAATGGATAAAAATACAGTGTACTTAACATTTAAAGATAAAATACTAAAAAACTTTCCCACTAAGTCAAGGAAACCCAACGTATTCACTTCTATTTAATATTGTTTCAAAGTGCCGTCAAATAAAGCCAGACAAGGAAATGAAAGTATAAGAATTAGAAAGGAATAAAACTGTTACTCTCAGATAATATAACTGTATATAGCAAAAATCCAAAGATTCTACAGATACTTATTAGAGTTAATTATAAATTTAGCACAGTTGCTGATAAGGTGAGAATATTTAAAAAATGCATTTCTGATTAGCCACACAAATGGAAAATGAAGTTAAGGAAGATAATATGAAAACAATGTTTCAACAACTTAGGAAGAAATCCAACAAAAGATGTATAAATATCTCTACACAAGAAGATCATAAAATACAGAGAGAATTTAAAACCTAAATGGAGATATGTATCATTTTCATGGATCAGAAGATTCAATATTATAAAGATGTTGATTTTATTGTTCTATAGATTAAATGTGATCCCAATTAAAAGCCCAACAGGGTTGCTGGTTGGTTGGTTTGTAGAAGGTGACAGTTTGATTTTAAAATATATGCAAAAATTCAAAGGGCCATAAATAGCCAAGATATCATTAAAGAAATATAAGAGGGAGGACTTTGTCTATTAAGTATCAAGACTTATTATAAAGCTACAATATTCAACAATGTCACATTGATATAGACAGACATAAGACAGGTGCCAAATGTGCATCAACAGTAGAATGGATATATCAACTGAAAAATATTCATGTAATATAACACTACATAGTAGTGAAAATAAGCTAACACAGCTGCATCTAACAAATATATGTGAAAAAAAAATACATGCTACATAATTTCTTGTATACAAAGTTCTAAAACAGGTGAAATTAATATAGTGCTGAGGTCAAACAGGAGGAAGTAGTGTTCAGAACTAGCAAAAAATGGTTTTCAAACTGTTGGCTCTTTCTCGACCTCAGATGTGCAGAGTATACAAGTTGTGATAACTCACTGACTGCAATTTTGTTTTATAAATTCTTTCATGTGTTCATTATATGCTAATAAACATGTTTTTAAAAATTTAAAGGACACATAAAATTGGATTTTAAAAAAGCCAATGATGTTATATTGCATATATTTTTTACATGTGATCTTATATTGATCTTAGACAAGAACTGATGGGGTTTTAGCTGCCCTTATGATACCTCTGTTTTGCCTTTATTGGCAGTCAATGTCACATCATTTTCATCCACTTGTGAAATATTCTCCAGTTCTTCAGCCTGAAGTGTAACTGACAGTTCATTTATTTGTGGCTTGGATTGTTCGTTTAAATCTCCTGTAGGAAATATGCAATAGTCAACTTATATCTAAACATTATCTCACAGAAACAATCTGTGGGTTAGGATCACTCGACATAATTGCTAAGGAAGAAATCTTTTTATCCCCAATATCAGTCATACTCACAAAAACTGAATAAACGTAGAGTCACTAAGACAAAGGACCAACCATTGTTAATTTTGCTAAATTCTGCACAGTCTAAACTTTAAACAAAATTGTAGATTTTAATTTTTCCCCTAAAAATACTGACAAACTCATTTAGTATTTTTCAGCCCTAAACATTTCACAAATACACAATAAGTTGAATTAAATGATTACTTCTTTACAATAGCAGAAACTCAACTAATTATAAATGTAGAGACTCTTTATTCCAACTCCCCTATTAGAATACAGGCTCTTTAAGGACTGGAACATATCTTGTACAATTTTATATGCTATGTAGTATCAGGCATTATACTAGCAAAAAGTAGTTGTTTGCTCATTGTATGTTAACCAAAAGAGTTTGATTTTAAATATTTACCATAGGTATTTATTATACTTAAGACTATCATAGTCTATATCTCAAAATATCTCTTTAATTAAAAATTAAATAGTAAATATTGTAATTTATAATTCATTAACTCAGTTAATAGGCCAAAATTAACTAGCATATTTGAACAAATTATATTTCATTTATTTTAATTTTTGCAAAAGTATTTATGTGGATTTTGGATGACTTGCTTCCATTTAGATTTAAAAGGCAATGTGGGGTTATATAAGAATCAAATTTGTAACTAATACTAAAAAAGTTCTAAGTGATTTATATTAATACAGTTTTACTCATTAAGAACATAATCACACAACTACTTAATTTATGAGTTTTAAAAAGGGTTACAAAAATTCCTTCATTTAATCCATTACCTGAAAATAGATCATGATTAAGATGAGCCATATTTTTTTCCAAATTACTTCTTGATAAATCTGATTTTCTTATTAAAGCAACAGGTTCTCTCTTCTCTGGTGATCTAATAAAATAACCAAATGATGGCTACAAAATAAACACACAAATTATTTCCTTAGTTTTCAATTGCTTTGAGAAATTCTATAGTATTTTATCTTAATATTGGTACCCTAGCTAAATGCCTTCAACAAAGTGATTTTTCTTTCTTTTTAAACTTAAATTAGTAAAGATGAACTTTAAAAGTCCAGTAGAACCTTTTATGTATTTCCTTACTGCTAGCTATCTTTAATCATCAGAACTAATATTGTCAAGTAACTTGCTCTCACTAAGAAATCTAAATTAAAACAATGCAGAAATGACACTTTGTTCCTTCAGTAATTACTATTGAGCATCTATTACATGTTGACACTATTAATAAACATCAATGAGAAAAGATAAAATTTCCTGCCTTCCTGGAACTTATAGTATATGAGTATTTTATACAATAAATACAAAAATCTGTATACAGATTAGATATCTTCCTACTAATCTAGATGAGTTTCAGAAATATTTATTATTTTCAAGGAGCTTGCTAAAGGGCAGGAAATTCCCACTTGTCTTTTCTTACTGAAGGTTTCACATGATAGACCTAAAATGTGAATTCATTAGCCCTGACTGCTGTTGCTCACTGGGTTGATTCCACACGTCTGGGTTGTGGACCAAGTTCCCCGGTAGGGGGCATGTGAGAGGCAACAAATCGATGTTTTTCCCTCCCTTCCCCTCTAAAAATAAATACATTAAATAATTTTTTAAATGTGAATTCATTAAATGCACTCAGTTAATCTTCACTTGGAAATCCCTTCCCTTGATCCAGCAAAATGAATGCAAGTAACATTTAACAACTAATACCAAAATAGAAATTTCAAATGATAGATCCATTTTTCCATGATCCAGTGCTTTGTTCACCTATTTAGGAAGAAATTCAGTTACTCTTCAATTTCACTCATAATGTCAAAAATTCCAGTTGGTCCTGGCAAAAAACCCCACCTCTCTAAAGTACTTTCATGTTTTAATTCACTGCACAGATGGAACTCACAGTTCAGTTTCAAATTTAAGTTTTGTAAATCAACCGTGAGTTCTAACACCATAGCTATTGTTTCAAATTATACTCTTACTGAAATTCAGTATTAATAAACACTCTGTCTGACAACCCTAATTTCCTATATGGAATTTATCAATGAGTCCTTTGTACCTCTAAAAGAACTCGAGTCCCTGAATTTTTCTGTTTCTCTAGTATCATCCTAGAACCCAGACTTCATCACATCTCTTCCCACATACTAAGCCTCTAGCTGCTTCTACTCTTCCTCTGTGGTTCACTGACCTTCTCCACCCAGGCTCCTGACATGTATGGTGGCATCTTGTTACACTCAAGAGATGGGCCCTGGAACCACAACAAGGTTACTCCCTGCTCCAAGAACTTCTTCCCAGTTAATTTGAGATGAGCCCAAATCCTACAAGGATCCTTCATGATCTGACCCTTCCCTACTTTTACTATTTAATTCATCCTATCTCCTCCTACTCTCTTACCTCACAATTTACTTTCAAACATAAGTTTTATAAATTCGCATTAGCACTATTTGTCTGCTTTTTCTTCCTTCAATATGCTACTCCAGTTCCTACCTCCTACCTTCATATATTGGTCGCCGTTTACTGGGAACAGCTTCCATCAGACCCTTGAAGTCACTGCTTCCTTCTCTCTCATCACTTTTGTCCCAGTTCAATGCCATCTCCTAAGATGTCACCCTGACCACCACAGCTAAATCAGTACCTTATCCTTACTCATTCTTCACAGAACTTGTCACTATTGCTTGCATTTTTAGTTTCTTACATGTATTACATCTTATTAAACCAAACACTCCTATTTCAAAACATGTTTTTGGACGACAGGTTAAAAAAAAAATCAATCTTTAAATTGTTCCCACCAACAAATGACAAAACGATAGCAACTAACAGGTATTGAATATTACTGTGTATCAGGTTTGGCGCTAAATATTTCACACGTACCATCATTTTTAATTCTTATAAAACTCTATAATATAAATAGCATTCCATTTTAGAACTAGTTAAAAAGCAGAGCTAGGACTGGGTCAGAGTCTGACTATTAAATCTAAGCTTTTATCCTCTCTTCTAACATGTCGCTATTCTGTCTCTGCTTTAAAGATACTATGCTCTAGGCATACCATCATTAACATTCAAAATATAATGACTGGTCAATTTAACCACTTCTAGCATGTATCATACTTACTCTTTTCACATTGTAACCACCACCAAGGCAACCAAGAGCTTCAGATCTTTGAGCAAAGAACTCTCCTAAAGATAGACGCAAATAACTGGCATCATCTTTGTTCAAATCTGATGTGCTAAGTGATTTCCTCAACAAATTGTAATTAATGGATGTTAACCACGATGTATCCCCTAGTGCAACTGAAGTGTTCTGGGCATCTATATTTTCTTCCTAGGAAGAAAGTTATTGTTTTATTTTATTTCCCCAGCAAGACTTCTTTCTGTTCTTCTCATATTCAAAACAAACAAACAAAAAAACTTAACTAAATTTAAACACTTAAATTTGTTTAAAATTTGGACAAATTTAAACTTAAGCAGCTAATACAGGTAATGAAGTCCAGAAGAAGAGAAATTCATTTTTTCATACTTGAGTTATAACATGCATTGTTTTAACATGTTGCTTAAGCAAACACTGATTTTCATTAATATAAATCTTTAGAAAGAAATATATTTTCAATAAAAATGAAGAAAATTACCTCACTTTAAAACATGGTTAAAAACTATGAAAATATCTTTGAAGACTATTATTTTTCAATGAATAACTTAGAGTGTGAAGAAAAAAAGCAGAAATTATCTAAAAACAAGTAATAATTCCATACTAAGTATATGTCAATTTAGATAATAAAAATTTGGCTACATTTAAATTAATACAGAACAATTTCAAAACTTTGATTAATGTCAATAAAATACAAACCTGCATGAACTGGTGCTCTTTATTAAATTCTTCTTCATCTTGTGCAATCAAATCCAATGCCTCAGCTTAAAAAGAATGGGTGTATAAAATTATAATAATGCCAATTAAATACTAGCATATAAATAAAACTTAGTTAAAAAATAAAATACTAAAGAAATAACCTTTTTAAAATGTATGTGAAAGCTTCTATCACACAACTGATGCATCTATATTAAATACATAGTCCATGGTTCTCAAACTTTTGGTAATAAATACCCTACTGTGATTGAATTGATCAGTTACTACTGTGCTCTAACTCACTAAAGGGGCTTTACGGTGTAAGCTTTTTGTTTTTAAAAGATTCACATTAATTTTAAAGATTGGCACAACTGAGTCAAGGTACTAGTCCATGAATATCCTTGGGATTTCATCTGGACAAATCAGACTGACAAGCCAATCCATAAAGTCGTCATGAGGATATCTGCTGGGGTGCCCAATCATCCATTTGCCCATAACTGACCCAGTTTTAGAAAGGAAAAGTTCCATATCCCAGAAAACCCCAAAACCTGGGCAAACAGGGACTGTCTGTCCTCAAAGTTCCTATGAGCACCTCACTTTACCTTAGGGAAATGAAAGGACCCAAATCAACGTCTAAGCCAAGGCTGCAAACAAAATGCCTCAGAGGCCAGGGGTGAGTGAGCAAAGAGAGCCAGGAATAACACAAGAGGGAACGGTGGGACAGTGACAAACTAGAAAGCATATGCTCCTGCTCAAGGTATTAGAATTAAAGAGAATTATAAACATGTTGGCTAATTCAGAAAAGTCTGCAGGCTAGACTCTAGACTGTCTGCCAGTTGCCCACTCTGGGCCTTTGCCTGGTACTTCAGAATAGTAGCACTAATGGCAAGAGTGAATAACAACACAGAAGGGACACTTGTGGCCCCCGCAAAAAAGAGATGTCTCCCTCTCATGGGTCCATCAAGGGCTAATCAGATCCAAACTGCCCTTTTGGAAACCCTCATAGTCCAATATTAACATCTTGAGACAAAATGAGAATAGATACAAAAGAATATTTCCAGTTAGGAAGAGCAGAGCACCAGAGATAATCGATAAGGATTCCTACTTTTTTGGATAATGCTGGTTTCTTCACCTTTATTTTATATAAACACATTCTAACCTAGAGGCATGAATAAGCATCAGTAGAACCATAAGCTCCCAAAATGATATGCTAAATAGTATCTTTCACATAAAAAGTTTTCTATAAAGATTCTCTTTGGGGTCTCATAAGAAAAAAAAAAAATAATGCTCTAAAATGAGAACGTCGGCAGCCGTCCATCTCGAGAGACAATGGTGTAGCTTCTTAAGAGTCTATCTGCACCGCCGAGAATGGCTGTGCAGTCCGACTCGGGAGTGACACGGTATCTGTCTCCTCCCGTGTTGAATCGACGTCTTGCGATGACGCTGGAGTGTCCTCTCCAGTGAAGCTGAAGCTACAGAGCCTGGGCAGGGTGATATGGAGGGTCTGCTGTTGCCCATGCAGCAGACCCCCCTCTCTTCGCAGCTGAAGGATCCAAGGGAAAGACGGAGTCAATACAGCTTGGCTTCAGGTGCGCCGCAGGAGTTGCCGGTGTTGACTACAACGTCAAACCGCCTTAGGGACTCCGGCTCCGTCTGTCGGGGTTTACTCCCTTAGCCTTTCCCCTGAAGAGGTATGCCGCAAGGCAGCGGAGGTTTTTTGGAGTCAGTTTTCCTTCTCTGATGTGCCCTGACTGGAAGATCGAACCAGCGACACTTAGCTCGCAGGCCGACGCTCAATCCACTGAGCCAAACCAGCCAGGGTAAAATGAGAAAGTATCAACCAACTAAATCTAACATTGAAGAGAAGTAGGAAATCAGCCCTTAAGGACATAACCCAGAAACCTACAGAATCTTTTCTGTTTTTTTTTTTTAAGTTTATTTTATTGACTATCTTGTTACAGTAGTTCCAATTTTTTTCCACCTTTGCTCCCCTCTGCCCAGTACCCGCTTCCCCCAGCAATTCCACCATCCTTAGTTCATGTCCACAGGTCGTGCATACAAGTTCTTTGGTTTCAGCCATTCCTATAGTATTATTCTTAACGTCCCCGTCTATTTTGAACCAATCAATTATGCTTATTAATCCCTGCACCATATCCCCATTTCTCCCCCACCCCCCTCACAGCTGATAGCCCTCCAAATGATTCTGTTCCTATTCTGGTTTGCTTATTTGGATTTTATTTTTATTTTTTAAATTCAGTTGTTGATAGTTGTGAGTTTGTTGTCATTTTAGTGTTCATAGTTTTGATCTTCTTTTCCTTAAGTTAAGTCCCTTTGACATTTCATATAATAATGTCTTGGTGATGATGAACTCCTTTAGCTTTACCTTGTCTGGGAAGCACTTCATCTGCCCTTCCATTCCAAATGATAGCCTTGCTGGATAGAGTAGTCCTGTTTAACGGTTGCCTTTCATCACACTGAATACTTCTTGCCAGTCCCTTCCTGCCTGCAAAGTGTCCTCTGAGAAATCAGCTGTTGGTCCTATAGGCAACCCCTGTAGGCAACTCCCCACCTCACCTTTGGCATCTCAATCATGATGCATCCTGGGGTGGTCCTCTCTGGGTCCAGCTTGCCTGAGACCCTCCATGCTTCCCGAGCCTGTATGTCCATCTCCTTCACAGAATTTGGGAAGTTTTCCTCATATTTTTCAATTCTTGCTTCCTCATTCTGTGCTGCTTGACTGTTTTTTTCTTCCTTATGTTCCAAATCATTGATTTGAACCCTGGTTTCCTTCCCTTCACCATTGGTTTCGTGTGGATTTTCCTTCGTCTCACTTAGCATAGCCTTTACTTCTCTTATCTGTTTGCTGTACACAAGCATATCTGTCAAGCCTGTGAGCATCTTTAACACCAGTGTTTGGAATTCTGCATCTGTTAGATTGTCTCCTCATCTGTTAAGGTTGGCTATCTCCTCGTTGCTTAGGTCTCCCACTGGAACCTTGACCCGTTTC